>NW_026291699.1:0-239557 GCF_023091745.1 Budorcas taxicolor
TGAAGGGAAAAGAGGTTCCTCTGGAATGGACAGAGGCATCTGGTTGACTCTTGGAATGGTGGCACTACCCTGGAGTTCCTCTCGCCTTTCCTGTTGAGAGGGCCTCCTCTTGAGATGCGACGGGAACGCCGGGAATTCTTTCCCGACGAAGCAGGAAAAGGATCCCTCACCTCGAGCTAAGAGGCGGAAACGGGACTCCTCTGGATGTGGGCGGGACCCTCGTGTTTACTCTCGAGTGGAGACGGGTATGTCGGGGAACTTCTTGAGTTGTACCAAGGGTGGGAAGGAACCTTTCGACGTCCAAGAGGTGAGGTGTGATTAGCCCCGAGAAGCCTCTGCGGAAATGGGCCTCATCTCGCCTGCAGGGGAGAACCTCCTGGATATTCTCGAGTTGCGGCAGGTCTTCTCGAGTTACGACGGGTACCTCAGGGACCCGTTCTGGTGGCCTCAAGAAGGGCCAGTCTCATGCGAGTTGCTAGGGCCATCTCGGGATTCCTCTCCCGTCGATGCTGGGGCCTAAGACCTTGTGCGGAGTCGGGGCCGGAACCTCAGGATTCCTCTCCAGTGTTGACATGGATTTCGGGGTGCCTCTGAGTCTCCCCAGGGGAGTCAGGCCTCGTCTCGAGTGTGGGCATGCACGTGTGCTTCCCTCCCGAGCTGCAGCAGTAGGGTCACCATTCCTGTCACGTGGATCAAGGGATCTGTGGCTTTCCCTCGAGGCTTTCCATCGAGGCTTTCCCACGAGGCTTTCCCACAGGACTATGAGAAGTGCCACCTTGGTGTGAGTCGATCCTCGGCGTGAAAGACGAGCCGGTGAAGGGAAAAGAGGTTCCTCTGGAATGGACTGAGACATCTGTGGGACTCTTGGTATGGTGGCACGACCCTGGAGTTCCTCTCGCCGTTCCTGTTGAGAGGGCCTCCTCTTGAGATGCGACGGGAACGCCGGGAATTCTTTCAGGACGAAGCAGGGAAAGGATCCCTCACCTCGAGCTACGAGGCGGAAACAGGGCTCCTCTGGATGTGGGCGGGACCCTCGTGTTTCCTCTCGAGTGGAGAAGGGTATGTCGGGGAACTTCTTGAGTTGCACCAAGGGTGTGAAGGACCCTTTCGACGTTCCAGAGGTGAGGTGTGATTAGCCCCGAGAAGCCTCTGCGGAAATGGGCCTCATCTCGCCTGCAGGGGAGAACCTCCTGGATATTCTCGAGTTGCGGCAGGTCTTCTCGAGTTACGACGGGTACCTCAGGGACCCGCTCTGCTGGCCTCAGGAAGGGCCAGTCCCCATGCGAGTTGCTAGGGGCCATCTCGGGATTCCTCTCCATTCGATGCCGGGGCCGAAGACCTTGTGTGGAGTCGGGGCGGGAACCTGAGCATTCCTCTCCAGTGTTAACATGGATCTTGGGGTGCCTCTGAGTCTCACCAGGGGAGTCAGGCTTCATCTCGAGTGGGGGCATGCACGTGCGCTTTCCTCCCGAACTGCAGCAGTAGGGTCACGCTTCCTGTCACGTGGATCAAGGGATCTGTGGCTTTCCCTCGAGGCTTTCCCTCGAGGCTTTCCCACGAGGCTTTCCCACAGGGCTGTGCCAAGTGCCACCTTGGTGTGAGTCGATCCTCGGCGTGAAAGACGAGCCAGTGAAGGGAAAAGAGATTCCTCTGGAATGGACTGAGACATCTGGGGGACTCTTGAAATGGTGGCACGACCCTGGAGTTCCTCTCGCCGTTCCTGTTGAGAGGGCCTCCTCTTGAAATGCGACGGGAACGCCGGGAATTCTTTCAGGACGAAGCAGGGAAAGGATCCCTCACCTCGAGCTACGAGGCGGAAACGGGGCTCCTCTGGATGTGGGCGGGACCCTCGTGTTTCCTCTCGAGTGGAGAAGGGTATGTCGGGGAACTTCTTGAGTTGCACCAAGGGAGTGAAGGACCCTTTCGACGTTCCAGAGGTGAGGTGTGATTAGCCCCGAGAAGCCTCTGCGGAAATGGGCCTCATCTCGCCAGCAGGGGAGAACCTCCTGGATATTCTCGAGTTGCGGCAGGTCTTCTCGAGTTTCGACGGGGACCTCAGGGACCCGCTATGGTGGCATCAGGAAGGGCCAGTCCCCATGCGAGTTGCTAGGGGCCATCTCGAGATTCCTCTCCCGTCGATGCTGGGGCCTAAGACCTTGTGTGGAGTCGGGGCCAGAACCTGAGGATTCCTCTCCAGTGTTGCCATGGATTTTGGGGTGCCTCTGAGTCTCCCCAGGGGAGTCAGGACTTGTCTCGCGTGGGGGCATGCACGTGCGATTCCCTCCCGAGCTGCAGCAGTAGGGTCACGCTTCCTGTCACGTGGATCAAGGGATCTGTGGCTTTCCCTCGAGGCTTTGCCTGGAGGCTTTCCCACGAGGCTTTCCCACAGGGCTGTGCCAAGTGCCACCTTGGTGTGAGTCGATCCTCAGCGTGAAAGATGAGCCGGTGAAGGGAAAAGAGTTTCCTCTGGAATGGACAGAGGCATCTGAGGGACTTCTGGAATGGTGGCACGACCCTGGAATTCCTCTCGCCGTTCCTGTTGAGAGGGCCTCCTCTTGAGATGCGACGGGAACGCCGGGAATTCTTTCCCAACCAAGCAGGGAAAGGATGCCTCACCTCGAGCTACGAGGCGGAAACGGGGCTCCTCTGGATGTGGGCGGGACCCTCGTGTTTCCTCTCGAGTGGAGAAGGGTATGTCGGGGAACTTCTTGAGTTGCACCAAGGGAGTGAAGGACCCTTTCGACGTTCCAGAGGTGAGGTGTGATTAGCCCCGAGAAGCCTCTGCGGAAATGGGCCTCATCTCGCCAGCAGGGGAGAACCTCCTGGATATTCTCGAGTTGCGGCAGGTCTTCTCGAGTTACGACGGGTACCTCAGGGACCCGTTCTGGTGGCCTCAGGAAGGGCCAGTCCCCATGCGAGTTGCTAGGGGCCATCTCGGGATTCCTCTCCCATCGATGCCGGTGCCTAAGTCCTTGTGTGGAGTCGGGGCCGGAACCTGAGGATTCCTCTCCAGTTTTGACATGGATCTTTGGGTGCCTCTGAGTCTCCCCAGGGGAGTCAGGCCTCGTCTCGAGTGGGGGCATGCACGTGCGCTTCCCTCCCGAGCTGCAGCAGTAGGGTCACGCTTCCTGTCACGTGGATCAAGGGATCTGTGGCTTTCCCTCGAGGCTTTCCATCGAGGCTTTCCCTCGAGGCTTTCCCACAGGGCTGTGCCAAGTGCCACCTTGGTGTGAGTCGATCCTCAGCGTGAAAGATGAGCCGGTGAAGGGAAAAGAGGTTCCTCTGGAATGGACAGAGGCATCTGGTTGACTCTTGGAATGGTGGCACTACCCTGGAGTTCCTCTCGCCTTTCCTGTTGAGAGGGCCTCCTCTTGAGATGCGACGGGAACGCCGGGAATTCTTTCCCGACGAAGCAGGAAAAGGATCCCTCACCTCGAGCTAAGAGGCGGAAACGGGACTCCTCTGGATGTGGGCGGGACCCTCGTGTTTACTCTCGAGTGGAGACGGGTATGTCGGGGAACTTCTTGAGTTTTACCAAGGGTGGGAAGGAACCTTTCGACGTCCAAGAGGTGAGGTGTGATTAGCCCCGAGAAGCCTCTGCGGAAATGGGCCTCATCTCGCCTGCAGGGGAGAACCTCCTGGATATTCTCGAGTTGCGGCAGGTCTTCTCGAGTTTCGACGGGGACCTCAGGGACCCGCTATGGTGGCATCAGGAAGGGCCAGTCCCCATGCGAGTTGCTAGGGGCCATCTCGAGATTCCTCTCCCGTCGATGCCGGGGCCTAAGACCTTGTGTGGAGTCGGGGCCAGAACCTGAGGATTCCTCTCCAGTGTTGCCATGGATTTTGGGGTGCCTCTGAGTCTCCCCAGGGGAGTCAGGACTTGTCTCGCGTGGGGGCATGCACGTGCGATTCCCTCCCGAGCTGCAGCAGTAGGGTCACGCTTCCTGTCACGTGGATCAAGGGATCTGTGGCTTTCCCTCGAGGCTTTGCCTGGAGGCTTTCCCACGAGGCTTTCCCACAGGGCTGTGCCAAGTGCCACCTTGGTGTGAGTCGATCCTCAGCGTGAAAGATGAGCCGGTGAAGGGAAAAGAGTTTCCTCTGGAATGGACAGAGGCATCTGAGGGACTTCTGGAATGGTGGCACGACCCTGGAGTTCCTCTCGCCGTTCCTGTTGAGAGGGCCTCCTCTTGAGATGCGACGGGAACGCCGGGAATTCTTTCCCAACCAAGCAGGGAAAGGATGCCTCACCTCGAGGTACGAGGCGGAAACGGGGCTCCTCTGGATGTGGGCGGGACCCTCGTGTTTCCTCTCGAGTGGAGAAGGGTATGTCGGGGAACTTCTTGAGTTGCACCAAGGGAGTGAAGGACCCTTTCGACGTTCCAGAGGTGAGGTGTGATTAGCCCCGATAAGCCTCTGCGGAAATGGGCCTCATCTCGCCAGCAGGGGAGAACCTCCTGGATATTCTCGAGTTGCGGCAGGTCTTCTCGAGTTACGACGGGTACCTCAGGGACCCGTTCTGGTGGCCTCAGGAAGGGCCAGTCCCCATGCGAGTTGCTAGGGGCCATCTCGGGATTCCTCTCCCATCGATGCCGGTGCCTAAGTCCTTGTGTGGAGTCGGGGCCGGAACCTGAGGATTCCTCTCCAGTTTTGACATGGATCTTTGGGTGCCTCTGAGTCTCCCCAGGGGAGTCAGGCCTCGTCTCGAGTGGGGGCATGCACGTGCGCTTCCCTCCCGAGCTGCAGCAGTAGGGTCACGCTTCCTGTCACGTGGATCAAGGGATCTGTGGCTTTCCCTCGAGGCTTTCCATCGAGGCTTTCCCACGAGGCTTTCCCACAGGGCTGTGCCAAGTGCCACCTTGGTGTGAGTCGATCCTCAGCGTGAAAGATGAGCCGGTGAAGGGAAAAGAGGTTCCTCTGGAATGGACAGAGGCATCTGGTTGACTCTTGGAATGGTGGCACTACCCTGGAGTTCCTCTCGCCTTTCCTGTTGAGAGGGCCTCCTCTTGAGATGCGACGGGAACGCCGGGAATTCTTTCCCGACGAAGCAGGAAAAGGATCCCTCACCTCGAGCTAAGAGGCGGAAACGGGACTCCTCTGGATGTGGGCGGGACCCTCGTGTTTACTCTCGAGTGGAGACGGGTATGTCGGGGAACTTCTTGAGTTGTACCAAGGGTGGGAATGAACCTTTCGACGTCCAAGAGGTGAGGTGTGATTAGCCCCGAGAAGCCTCTGCGGAAATGGGCCTCATCTCGCCTGCAGGGGAGAACCTCCTGGATATTCTCGAGTTGCGGCAGGTCTTCTCGAGTTACGACGGGTACCTCAGGGACCCGTTCTGGTGGCCTCAAGAAGGGCCAGTCTCATGCGAGTTGCTAGGGCCATCTCGGGATTCCTCTCCCGTCGATGCTGGGGCCTAAGACCTTGTGCGGAGTCGGGGCCGGAACCTCAGGATTCCTCTCCAGTGTTGACATGGATTTCGGGGTGCCTCTGAGTCTCCCCAGGGGAGTCAGGCCTCGTCTCGAGTGTGGGCATGCACGTGTGCTTCCCTCCCGAGCTGCAGCAGTAGGGTCACGATTCCTGTCACGTGGATCAAGGGATCTGTGGCTTTCCCTCGAGGCTTTCCATCGAGGCTTTCCCACGAGGCTTTCCCACAGGACTATGAGAAGTGCCACCTTGGTGTGAGTCGATCCTCGGCGTGAAAGACGAGCCGGTGAAGGGAAAAGAGGTTCCTCTGGAATGGACTGAGACATCTGGGGGACTCTTGGTATGGTGGCACGACCCTGGAGTTCCTCTCGCCGTTCCTGTTGAGAGGGCCTCCTCTTGAGATGCGACGGGAACGCCGGGAATTCTTTCAGGACGAAGCAGGGAAAGGATCCCTCACCTCGAGCTACGAGGCGGAAACAGGGCTCCTCTGGATGTGGGCGGGACCCTCGTGTTTCCTCTCGAGTGGAGAAGGGTATGTCGGGGAACTTCTTGAGTTGCACCAAGGGTGTGAAGGACCCTTTCGACGTTCCAGAGGTGAGGTGTGATTAGCCCCGAGAAGCCTCTGCGGAAATGGGCCTCATCTCGCCTGCAGGGGAGAACCTCCTGGATATTCTCGAGTTGCGGCAGGTCTTCTCGAGTTACGACGGGTACCTCAGGGACCCGCTCTGCTGGCCTCAGGAAGGGCCAGTCCCCATGCGAGTTGCTAGGGGCCATCTCGGGATTCCTCTCCATTCGATGCCGGGGCCGAAGACCTTGTGTGGAGTCGGGGCGGGAACCTGAGCATTCCTCTCCAGTGTTAACATGGATCTTGGGGTGCCTCTGAGTCTCACCAGGGGAGTCAGGCTTCATCTCGAGTGGGGGCATGCACGTGCGCTTTCCTCCCGAACTGCAGCAGTAGGGTCACGCTTCCTGTCACGTGGATCAAGGGATCTGTGGCTTTCCCTCGAGGTTTTCCCTCGAGGCTTTCCCACGAGGCTTTCCCACAGGGCTGTGCCAAGTGCCACCTTGGTGTGAGTCGATCCTCGGCGTGAAAGACGAGCCAGTGAAGGGAAAAGAGATTCCTCTGGAATGGACTGAGACATCTGGGGGACTCTTGAAATGGTGGCACGACCCTGGAGTTCCTCTCGCCGTTCCTGTTGAGAGGGCCTCCTCTTGAAATGCGACGGGAACGCCGGGAATTCTTTCAGGACGAAGCAGGGAAAGGATCCCTCACCTCGAGCTACGAGGCGGAAACGGGGCTCCTCTGGATGTGGGCGGGACCCTCGTGTTTCCTCTCGAGTGGAGAAGGGTATGTCGGGGAACTTCTTGAGTTGCACCAAGGGAGTGAAGGACCCTTTCGACGTTCCAGAGGTGAGGTGTGATTAGCCCCGAGAAGCCTCTGCGGAAATGGGCCACATCTCGCCAGCAGGGGAGAACCTCCTGGATATTCTCGAGTTGCGGCAGGTCTTCTCGAGTTTCGACGGGGACCTCAGGGACCCGCTATGGTGGCATCAGGAAGGGCCAGTCCCCATGCGAGTTGCTAGGGGCCATCTCGAGATTCCTCTCCCGTCGATGCCGGGGCCTAAGACCTTGTGTGGAGTCGGGGCCAGAATCTGAGGATTCCTCTCCAGTGTTGCCATGGATTTTGGGGTGCCTCTGAGTCTCCCCAGGGGAGTCAGGACTTGTCTCGCGTGGGGGCATGCACGTGCGATTCCCTCCCGAGCTGCAGCAGTAGGGTCACGCTTCCTGTCACGTGGATCAAGGGATCTGTGGCTTTCCCTCGAGGCTTTGCCTGGAGGCTTTCCCACGAGGCTTTCCCACAGGGCTGTGCCAAGTGCCACCTTGGTGTGAGTCGATCCTCAGCGTGAAAGATGAGCCGGTGAAGGGAAAAGAGTTTCCTCTGGAATGGACAGAGGCATCTGAGGGACTTCTGGAATGGTGGCACGACCCTGGAGTTCCTCTCGCCGTTCCTGTTGAGAGGGCCTCCTCTTGAGATGCGACGGGAACGCCGGGAATTCTTTCCCAACCAAGCAGGGAAAGGATGCCTCACCTCGAGCTACGAGGCGGAAACGGGGCTCCTCTGGATGTGGGCGGGACCCTCGTGTTTCCTCTCGAGTGGAGACGGGTATGTCGGGGAACTTCTTGAGTTGCACCAAGGGTGTGAAGGACCCTTTCGACGTTCCAGAGGTGAGGTGTGATTAGCCCCGAGAAGCCTCTGCGGAAATGGGCCTCATCTCGCCTGCAGGGAAGAACCTCCTGGATATTCTCGAGTTGTGGCAGGTCTTCTCGAGTTACGACGGGTACCTCAGGGATCCGCTATGGTGGCCTCAGGAAGGGCCAGTCCCCATGCGAGTTGCTAGGGGCCATCTCGGGATTCCTCTCCCGTCGATGCCGGGACCTAAGGCCTTGTGTGGAGTCGGGCCGGAACCTGAGCATTCCTCTCCAGTGTTGACATGGATTTTGGGGTGCCTCTGAATCTCCCCAGGGGAGTCAGGCCTCGTCTCGAGTGGGGGCATGCACGTGCGCTTTCCTCCCCAGCTGCAGCAGTAGGGTCACGCTTCCTGTCACGTGGATCAAGGGATCTGTGGCTTTCCCTCGAGGCTTTCCCTCGAGGCTTTCCCACGAGGCTTTCCCACAGGGCTGTGCCAAGTGCCACCTTGGTGTGGGTCGATCCTCAGCGTGAAAGATGAGCCGGTGAAGGGAAAAGAGGTTCCTCTGGGATGGACAGAGGCATCTGGTTGACTCTTGGAATGGTGGCACGACCCTGGAGTACCTCTCGCCGTTCCTGTTGAGAGGGCCTCCTCTTGAGATGCGACGGGAACGCCGGGAATTCTTTCCCGACGAAGCAGGAAAAGGATCCCTCACCTCGAGCTAAGAGGCGGAAACGGGGCTCCTCTGGATGTGGGCGGGACCCTCGTGTTTACTCTCGAGTGGAGACGGGTATGTCGCGGAACTTCTTGAGTTGTACCAAGGGTGGGAAGGAACCTTTCGACGTCCAAGAGGTGAGGTGTGATTAGCCCCGAGAAGCCTCTGCGGAAATGGGCCTCATCTCGCCTGCAGGGGAGAACCTCCTGGATATTCTCGAGTTGCGGCAGGTCTTCTCGAGTTACGACGGGTACCTCAGGGACCCGCTCTGCTGGCCTCAGGAAGGGCCAGTCCCCATGCGAGTTGCTAGGGGCCATCTCGGGATTCCTCTCCCATCGATGCCGGTGCCTAAGTCCTTGTGTGGAGTCGGGGCCGGAACCTGAGGATTCCTCTCCAGTGTTGACATGGATCTTGGGGTGCCTCTGAGTCTCCCCAGGGGAGTCAGGCCTCGTCTCGAGTGGGGGCATGCACGTGTGCTTCCCTCCCGAGCTGCAGCAGTAGGGTCTCGCTTCCTGTCACGTGGATCAAGGGATCTGTGGCTTTCCCTTGAGGCTTTCCCTCCAGGCTTTCCCACGAGGCTTTCCCACAGGGCTGTGCCAGGTGCCACCTTGGTGTGAGTCGATCTTCGGCGTGAAAGACGAGCCGGTGAAGGGAAAAGAGGTTCCTCTGGAATGGACTGAGATATCTGGGGGACTCTTGGAATGGAGGCACGACCCTGGAGTTCCTCTCCCCGTTCCTGTTGAGAGGGCCTCCTCTTGAGATGCGACGGGAACGCCGGGAATTCTTTCCCGACGAAGCAGGGAAAGGATCCCTCACCTCGAGCTACGAGGCGGAAACGGGGCTCCTCTGGATGTGGGCGGGACCCTCGTGTTTCCTCTCGAGTGGAGAAGGGTATGTCGGGGAACTTCTTGAGTTGCACCAAGGGAGTGAAGGACCCTTTCGACGTTCCAGAGGTGAGGTGTGATTAGCCCCGAGAAGCCTCTGCGGAAATGGGCCTCATCTCGCCTGCAGGGGAGAACCTCCTGGATATTCTCGAGTTGCGGCAGGTCTTCTCGAGTTACGACGGGGACCTCAGGGACCCGCTCTGGTGGCCTCAAGAAGGGCCAGTCCCCATGCGAGTTGCTAGGGGCCATCTCGGGATTCCTCTCCCGTCGATGCCGGGACCTAAGGCCTTGTGTGGAGTCGGGCCGGAACCTGAGCATTCCTCTCCAGTGTTGACATGGATTTTGGGGTGCCTCTGAATCTCCCCAGGGGAGTCAGGCCTCGTCTCGAGTGGGGGCATGCACGTGCGCTTTCCTCCCCAGCTGCAGCAGTAGGGTCACGCTTCCTGTCACTTGGATCAAGGGATCTGTGGCTTTCCCTCGAGGCTTTGCCTGGAGGCTTTCCCACGAGGCTTTCCCACAGGGCTGTGCCAAGTGCCACCTTGGTGTGAGTCGATCCTCGCCGTGAAAGACGAGCCGGTGAAGGGAAAAGAGGTTCCTCTGGTATGGACTGAGACATCTGGGGGTCTCTTGGAATGGTGGCACGACCCTGGAATTCCTCTCGCCGTTCCTGTTGCGAGGGCCTCCTCTTGAGATGCGACGGGAACGCCGGGAATTCTTTCAGGACGAAGCAGGGAAAGGATCCCTCACCTCGAGCTACGAGGCGGAAACGGGGCTCCTCTGGATGTGGGCGGGACCCTCGTGTTTCCTCTCGAGTGGAGAAGGGTATGTCGGGGAACTTCTTGAGTTGCACCAAGGGAGTGAAGGACCCTTTCGACGTTCCAGAGGTGAGGTGTGATTAGCCCCGAGAAGCCTCTGCGGAAATGGGCCTCATCTCGCCAGCAGGGGAGAACCTCCTGGATATTCTCGAGTTGCGGCAGGTCTTCTCGAGTTACGACGGGGACCTCAGGGACCCGCTCTGGTGGCCTCAGGAAGGGCCAGTCCCCATGCGAGTTGCTAGGGGCCATCTCGAGATTCCTCTCCCGTCGATGCCGGTGCCTAAGACCTTGTGTGGAGTCGGGGCCAGAACCTGAGGATTCCTCTCCAGTGTTGTCATGGATTTTGGGGTGCCTCTGAGTCTCCCCAGGGGAGTCAGGACTTGTCTCGCGTGGGGGCATGCACGTGCGATTCCCTCCCGAGCTGCAGCAGTAGGTTCACGCTTCCTGTCACGTGGATCAAGGGATCTGTGGCTTTCCCTCGAGGCTTTCCCTCGAGGCTTTCCCACGAGGCTTTCCCACAGGGCTGTGCCAAGTGCCACCTTGGTGTGAGTCGATCCTCAGCGTGAAAGATGAGCCGGTGAAGGGAAAAGAGGTTCCTCTGGAATGGACAGAGGCATCTGAGGGACTTCTGGAATGGTGGCACGACCCTGGAGTTCCTCTCGCCGTTCCTGTTGAGAGGGCCTCCTCTTGAGATGCGACGGGAACGCCGGGAATTCTTTCCCGACGAAGCAGGAAAAGGATCCCTCACCTCGAGCTAAGAGGCGGAAACGGGGCTCCTCTGGATGTGGGCGGGACCCTCGTGTTTACTCTCGAGTGGAGACGGGTATGTCGGGGAACTTCTTGAGTTGTACCAAGGGTGGGAAGGAACCTTTCGACGTCCAAGAGGTGAGGTGTGATTAGCCCCGAGAAGCCTCTGCGGAAATGGGCCTCATCTCGCCTGCAGGGGAGAACCTCCTGGATATTCTCGAGTTGCGGCAGGTCTTCTCGAGTTACGACGGGGACCTCAGGGACCCGCTCTGGTGGCCTCAGGAAGGGCCAGTCCCCATGCGAGTTGCTAGGGGCCATCTCGAGATTACTCTCCCGTCGATGCCGGGGCCTAAGACCTTGTGTGGAGTCGGGGCCAGAACCTGAGGATTCCTCTCCAGTGTTGACATGGATATTGGGGTGCCTCTGAGTCTCCCCAGGGGAGTCAGGCTTCGTCTCGTGTGGGGGCATTCACGTGCGCTTCCCTCCCGAGCTGCAGCAGTAGGGTCACGCTTCCTGTCACGTGGATCAAGGGATCTGTGGCTTTCCCTCGAGGCTTTCCCTCGAGGCTTTCCCACGAGGCTTTCCCACAAGGCTGTGCCAAGTGCCACCTTGGTGTGAGTCGATCCTCGGCGTGAAAGACGAGCCGGTGAAGGGAAAAGAGATTCCTCTGGAATGGACTGAGACATCTGGGGGACTCTTGGAATGGTGGCACGACCCTGGAGTTCCTCTCGCCGTTCCTGTTGAGAGGGCCTCCTCTTGAGATGCGACGGGAACGCCGGGAATTCTTTCAGGACGAAGAAGGGAAAGGATCCCTCACCTCGAGCTACGAGGCGGAAACGGGGCTCCTCTGGATGTGGGCGGGACCCTCGTGTTTCCTCTCTAGTGGAGACGGGTATGTCGGGGAACTTCTTGAGTTGCACCAAGGGAGTGAAGGACCCTTTCGACGTTCCAGAGGTGAGGTGTGATTAGCCCCGAGAAGCCTCTGCGGAAATGGGCCTCATCTCGCCTGCAGGGGAGAACCTCCTGGATATTCTCGAGTTGCGGCACGTCTTCTCGAGTTACGACGGGGACCTCAGGGACCCGATCTGGTGGCCTCAGGAAGGGCCAGTCCCCATGCGAGTTGCTAGGGGCCATCTCGAGATTCCTCTCCCGTCGATGCCGGGGCCTAAGACCTTGTGTGGAGTCGGGGCCGGAACCTGAGCATTCCTCTCCAGTGTTGACATGGATCTTGGCGTGCCTCTCAGTCTCCCCAGGGGAGTCAGGCCTCGTCTCAAGTGTGTGCATGCACGTGCGCTTCCCTCCCGAGCTGCAGCAGTAGGGTCACGCTTCCTGTCACGTGGATCAAAGGATCTGTGGCTTTCCCTCGAGGCTTTCCCACGATGCTTTCCCACAGGGCTGTGCCAAGTGCCACCTTGGTGTGAGTGGATCCTCGGCGTGAAAGACGAGCCGGTGAAGGGAAAAGAGGTTCCTCTGGAATGGACAGTGACATCTGGGGGACTTTTGGAATGGTGGCACGACCCTGGAGTTCCTCTTGCCGTTCCTGTTGAGAGGACCTCCTCTTGAGATGCGACGGGAATGCCCGGAATTCTTTCCCGACGAAACAGGGAAAGGATCCCTCACCTCGAGCTACGAGGCGGAAACGGGGCTCCTCTGGATGTGGGCGGGACCCTCGTGTTTCCTCGCGAGTGGAGACGGGTATGTCGGGGAACTTCTTGAGATGCACGAAGGGAGTGAAGGACCCTTTCGACGTTCCAGAGGTGAGGTGTGATTAGCCCCGAGAAGCCTCTGCGGAAATGGGCCTCATCTCGCCTGCAGGGGAGAACCTCCTGGATATTCTCGAGTTGCGGCAGGTCTTCTCGAGTTACGACGGGGACCTCAGGGACCCGCTCTGGTGGGCTCAGGAAGGGCCAGTCCCCATGCGAGTTGCTAGGGGCCGTCTCGAGATTCCTCTCCCATCGATGCCGGGGCCTAAGTCCTTGTGCGGAGTCGGGGCCGGAACCTGAGCATTCCTCTCCAGTGTTGACATGGATCTTGGGGTGCCTCTCAGTCTCCCCAGGGGAGTCAGGCCTCGTCTCGAGTGGGGGCATGCAGGTGCGATTCCCTCCCGAGCTGCAGCAGTAGGGTCACGCATCCTGTCACGTGGATCAAAGGATCTGGGGCTTTCCCTCGAGGCTTTCCCTCGAGGCTTTCCCTGGAGGCTTTCCCACAGGACTATGAGAAGTGCCACCTTGGTGTGAGTCGATCCTCGTCGTGAAAGACGAGCCGGTGAAGGGAAAAGAGGTTCCTCTGTAATGGACTGAGACATCTGGGGGACTCTTGGAATGGTGGCACGACCCTGGAGTTCCTCTCGCCGTTCCTGTTGAGAGGGCCTCCTCTTGAGATGCGACGGGAACGCCGGGAATTCTTTCCCGACGAAGCAGGGAAAGGATCCCTCACCTCGAGCTACGAGGCGGAAACGGGGCTCCTCTGGATGTGGGCGGGACCCTCGTGTTTCCTCTCGAGTGGAGACGGGTATGTCGGGGAACTTCTTGAGTTGCACCAAGGGAGTGAAGGACCCTTTCGACGTTGCAGAGGTGAGGTGTGATTAGCCCCGAGAAGCCTCTGCAGAAATGGGCCTCATCTCGCCTGCAGGGGAGAACCTCCTGGATATTCTCGAGTTGCGGCAGGTCTTCTCGGGGTACGACGGGGACCTCAGGGACCCGCTCTGGTGGCCTCAGGAAGGGCCAGTCCCCATGCGAGTTGCTATGGGCCATCTCGGGATTCCTCTCCCATCGATGCCGGGGCCTAAGACCTTGTGTGGAGTCGGGGCCGGAACCTGAGGATTCCTCTCCAGTGTTGACATGGATCTTCGGGTGCCTCTGAGTCTCCCCAGGGGAGTCAGGCCTCGTCTCGAGTGGGGGCATGCACGTGCGCTTCCCTCCCGAGCTGCAGCAGTAGGGTCACGCTTCCTGTCACGTGGATCAAGGGATCTGTGGCTTTCCCTCGAGGCTTTCCCTCGAGGCTTTCCCACGAGGCTTTCCCACAGGGCTGTGCCAAGTGCCACCTTGGTGTGAGTCGATCCTCGGCGTGAAAGACGAGCCGGTGAAGGGAAAAGAGATTCCTCTGGAATGGACTGAGACATCTGGGGGACTCTTGAAATGGTGGCACGACCCTGGAGTTCCTCTCGCCGTTCCTGTTGAGAGGGCCTCCTCTTGAGATGCGACGGGAACGCCGGGAATTCTTTCAGGACGAAGCAGGGAAAGGATCCCTCACCTCGAGCTACGAGGCGGAAACGGGGCACCTCTGGATGTGGGCGGGATCCTCGTGTTTCCTCTCGAGTGGAGAAGGGTATGTCGGGGAACTTCTTGAGTTGCACCAAGGGAGTGAAGGACCCTTTCGACGTTCCAGAGGTGAGGTGTGATTAGCCCCGAGAAGCCTCTGCGGAAATGGGCCTCATCTCGCCAGCAGGGGAGAACCTCCTGGATATTCTCGAGTTGCGGCAGGTCTTCTCGAGTTACGACGGGGACCTCAGGGACCCGCTCTGGTGGCCTCAGGAAGGGCCAGTCCCCATGCGAGTTGCTAGGGGCCATCTCGAGATTCCTCTCCCGGCGATGCCGGGGCCTAAGACCTTGTGTGGAGTCGGGGCCAGAACCTGAGGATTCCTCTCCAGTGTTGACATGGATTTTGGGGTGCCTCTGAGTCTCCCCAGGGGAGTCAGGCTTCGTCTCGAGTGGGGGCATGCACGTGCGATTCCCTCCAGAGCTGCAGCAGTAGGGTCACGCTTCCTGTCACGTGGATCAAGGGATCTGTGGCTTTCCCTCGAGGCTTTCCATCGAGGCTTTCCCACGAGGCTTTCCCACAGGGCTGTGCCAAGTGCCACCTTGGTGTGAGTCGATCCTCAGCGTGAAAGATGAGCCGGTGAAGGGAAAAGAGGTTCCTCTGGAATGGACAGAGGCATCTGGTTGACTCTTGGAATGGTGGCACGACCCTGGAGTTCCTCTCGCCTTTCCTGTTGAGAGGGCTTCCTCTTGAGATGCGACGGGAACGCCGGGAATTCTTTCCCGACGAAGCAGGAAAAGGATCCCTCACCTCGAGCTAAGCGGCGGAAACGGGACTCCTCTGGATGTGGGCGGGACCCTCGTGTTTACTCTCGAGTGGAGACGGGTATGTCGGGGAACTTCTTGAGTTGTACCAAGGGTGGGAAGGAACCTTTCGACGTCCAAGAGGTGAGGTGTGATTAGCCCCGAGAAGCCTCTGCGGAAATGGGCCTCATCTCGCCTGCAGGGGAGAACCTCCTGGATATTCTCGAGTTGCGGCAGGTCTTCTCGAGTTACGACGGGTACCTCAGGGACCCGTTCTGGTGGCCTCAGGAAGGGCCAGTCCCCATGCGAGTTGCTAGGGGCCATCTCGGGATTCCTCTCCCATCGATGCCGGTGCCTAAGTCCTTGTGTGGAGTCGGGGCCGGAACCTGAGGATTCCTCTCCAGTGTTGACATGGATCTTCGGGTGCCTCTGAGTCTCCCCAGGGGAGTCAGGCCTCGTCTCGAGTGGGGGCATGCACGTGCGCTTCCCTCCCGAGCTGCAGCAGTAGGGTCATGCTTCCTGTCACGTGGATCAAGGGATCTGTGGCTTTCCCTTGAGGCTTTCCCTCCAGGCTTTCCCACGAGGCTTTCCCACAGGGCTGTGCCAAGTGCCACCTTGGTGTGAGTCGATCTTCGGCGTGAAAGACGAGCCGGTGAAGGGAAAAGAGGTTCCTCTGGAATGGACTGAGATATCTGGGGGACTCTTGGAATGGAGGCACGACCCTGGAGTTCCTCTCCGCGTTCCTGTTGAGAGGGCCTCCTCTTGAGATGCGAAGGGAACGCCGGGGATTCTTTCCCGACGAAGCAGGGAAAGGATCCCTCACCTCGAGCTACGAGGCGGAAACGGGGCTCCTATGGATGTGGGCGGGACCCTCGTGTTTCCTCTCGAGTGGAGACGGGTATGTCGGGGAACTTCTTGAGTTGCACCAAGGGTGTGAAGGACCCTTTCGACGTTCCAGAGGTGAGGTGTGATTAGCCCCGAGAAGCCTCTGCGGAAATGGGCCTCATCTCGCCAGCAGGGGAGAACCTCCTGGATATTCTCGAGTTGTGACAGGTCTTCTCGAGTTACGACGGGGACCTGAGGGACCCGCTCTGGTGGCCTCAGGAAGGGCCAGTCTCATGCGAGTTGCTAGGGCCATCTCGGAATTCCTCTCCCGTCGATGCCGGGGCCTAAGACCTTGTGCGGAGTCGGGGCTGGAACCTCAGGATTCCTCTCCAGTGTTGACATGGATTTCGGGGTGCCTCTGAGTCTCCCCAGGGGAGTCAGGCCTCGTCTCGAGTGTGGGCATGCACGTGTGCTTCCCTCCCGAGCTGCAGCAGTAGGGTCACGATTCCTGTCACGTGAATCAAGGGATATGTGGCTTTCCCTCGAGGCTTTCCATCGAGGCTTTCCCACGAGGCTTTCCCACAGGACTATGAGAAGTGCCACCTTGGTGTGAGTCGATCCTCGGCGTGAAAGACGAGCCGGTGAAGGGAAAAGAGGTTCCTCTGGAATGGACTGAGACATCTGGGGGACTCTTGGTATGGTGGCACGACCCTGGAGTACCTCTCGCCGTTCCTGTTGAGAGGGCCTCCTCTTGAGATGCGACGGGAACCCCGGGAATTCTTTCAGGACGAAGCAGGGAAAGGATCCCTCACCTCGAGCTACGAGGCGGAAACAGGGCTCCTCTGGATGTGGGCGGGACCCTCGTGTTTCCTCTCGAGTGGAGACGGGTATGTCGGGGAACTTCTTGAGTTGCACCAAGGGAGTGAAGAACCCTTTCGACGTTCCAGAGGTGAGGTGTGATTAGCCCCGAGAAGCCTCTGCGGAAATGGGCCTCATCTCGCCTGCAGGGGAGAACCTCCTGGATATTCTCGAGTTGTGGCAGGTCTTCTCGAGTTACGACGGGTACCTCAGGGACCCGCTCTGGTGGCCTCAGGAAGGGCCAGTCCCCATGCGAGTTGCTAGGGGCCATCTCGGGATTCCTCTCCCATCGATGCCGGTGCCTAAGTCCTTGTGTGGAGTCGGGGCCGGAACCTGAGGATTCCTCTCCAGTGTTGACATGGATCTTCGGGTGCCTCTGAGTCTCCCCAGGGGAGTCAGGCCTCGTCTCGAGTGGGGGCATGCACGTGCGCTTCCCTCCCGAGCTGCAGCAGTAGGGTCACGCTTCCTGTCACATGGATCAAGGGATCTGTGGCTTTCCCTTGAGGCTTTCCCTCCAGGCTTTCCCACGAGGCTTTCCCACAGGGCTGTGCCAGGTGCCACCTTGGTGTGAGTCGATCTTCGGCGTGAAAGACGAGCCGGTGAAGAGAAAAGAGGTTCCTCTGGAATGGAGTGAGATATCTGGGGGACTCTTGGAATGGAGGCACGACCCTGGAGTTCCTCTCCCCGTTCCTGTTGAGAGGGCATCCTCTTGAGATGCGACGGGAACGCCGGGAATTCTTTCCCGACGAAGCAGGGAAAGGATCCCTCACCTCGAGCTACGAGGCGGAAACGGGGCTCCTCTGGATGTGGGCGGGACCCTCGTGTTTCCTCTCGAGTGGACAAGGGTATGTCGGGGAACTTCTTGAGTTGCACCAAGGGTGTGAAAGACCCTTTCGACGTTCCAGAGGTGAGTTGTGATTAGCCCCGAGAAGCCTCTGCGGAAATGGGCCTCATCTCGCCTGCAGGGGAGAACCTCCTGGATATTCTCGAGTTGCGGCAGGTCTTCTCGAGTTACGACGGGGACCTCAGGGACACGCTCTGGTGGCCTCAGGAAGGGCCAGTCCCCATGCGAGTTGCTAGGGGCCATCTCCGGATTCCTCTCCCGTCGATGCCGGGACCTAAGGCCTTGTGTGGAGTCGGGCCGGAACCTGAGCATTCCTCTCCAGTGTTGACATGGATTTTGGGGTGCCTCTGAATCTCCCCAGGGGAGTCAGGCCTCGTCTCGAGTGGGGGCATGCACGTGCGCTTTCCTCCCCAGCTGCAGCAGTAGGGTCACGCTTCCTGTCACTTGGATCAAGGGATCTGTGGCTTTCCCTCGAGGCTTTGCCTGGAGGCTTTCCCACGAGGCTTTCCCACAGGGCTGTGCCAAGTGCCACCTTGGTGTGAGTCGATCCTCGGCGTGAAAGACGAGCCGGTGAAGGGAAAAGAGGTTCCTCTGGTATGGACTGAGACATCTGGGGGACTCTTGGAATGGTGGCACGACCCTGGAATTCCATTCGCCGTTCCTGTTGTGAGGGCCTCCTCTTGAGATTCGACGGGAATGCCGGGAATTCTTTCCCGACGAAGCAGGAAAAGGATCCCTCACCTCGAGCTAAGAGGCTGAAACGGGGCTCCTCTGGATGTGGGCGGGACCCTCGTGTTTACTCTCGAGTGGAGACGGGTATGTCGGGGAACTTCTTGAGTTGTACCAAGGGTGGGAAGGAACCTTTCGACGTCCAAGAGGTGAGGTGTGATTAGCCCCGAGAAGCCTCTGCGGAAATGGGCCTCATCTCGCCTGCAGGGGAGAACCTCCTGGATATTCTCGAGTTGCGGCAGGTCTTCTCGAGTTACGACGGGGACCTCAGGGACCCGCTCTGGTGGCCTCAGGAAGGGTCAGTCCCCATGCGAGTTGCTAGGGGCCATCTCGAGATTCCTCTCCCGTCGATGCCGGGGCCTAAGACCTTGTGTGGAGTCGGGGCCAGAACCTGAGGATTCCTCTCCAGTGTTGACATGGATTTTGGGGTGCCTCTGAGTCTCCCCAGGCGAGTCAGGCCTCGTCTCGAGTGGGGGCATGCACGTGCGCTTCCCTCCCGAGCTGCAGCAGTAGGGTCACGCTTCCTGTCACGTGGATCAAGGGATCTGTGGCTTTCCCTTGAGGCTTTCCCTCCAGGCTTTCCCACGAGGCTTTCCCACAGGGCTGTGCCAAGTGCCACCTTGGTGTGAGTCGATCTTCGGCGTGAAAGACGAGCCGGTGAAGGGAAAAGAGGTTCCTCTGGAATGGACTGAGATATCTGGGGGACTCTTGGAATGGAGGCACGACCCTGGAGTTCCTCTCCCCGTTCCTGTTGAGAGGGCCTCCTCTTGAGATGCGAAGGGAACGCCGGGGATTCTTTCCCGACGAAGCAGGGAAAGGGTCCCTCACCTCGAGCTAAGAGGCGGAAACGGGGCTCCTCTGGATGTGGGCGGGACCCTCGTGTTTCCTCTCGAGTGGAGAAGGGTATGTCGGGGAACTTCTTGAGTTGCACCAAGGGTGTGAAGGACCCTTTCGACGTTCCAGAGGTGAGGTGTGATTAGCCCCGAGAAGCCTCTGCGGAAATGGGCCTCATCTCGCCTGCAGGGGAGAACCTCCTGGATATTCTCGAGTTGTGGCAGGTCTTCTCGAGTTACGACGGGGACCTCAGGGACCCGCTCTGGTGGCCTCAGGAAGGGCCAGTCTCATGCGAGTTGCTAGGGCCATCTCGGGATTCATCTCCCGTCGATGCCGGGGCCTAAGACCTTGTGCGGAGTCGGGGCCGGAACCTGAGGATTCCTCTCCAGTGTTGACATGGATTTCGGGGTGCCTCTGAGTCTCCCCAGGGGAGTCAGGCCTCGTCTCGAGTGTGGGCATGCACGTGTGCTTCCCTCCCGAGCTGCAGCAGTAGGGTCACGATTCCTGTCACGTGGATCAAGGGATCTGTGGCTTTCCCTCGAGGCTTTCCATCGAGGCTTTCCCACGAGGCTTTCCCACAGGACTATGAGAAGTGCCACCTTGGTGTGAGTCGATCCTCGGCGTGAAAGACGAGCCGGTGAAGGGAAAAGAGGTTCCTCTGGAATGGACTGAGACATCTGGGGGACTCTTGGTATGGTGGCACGACCCTGGAGTTCCTCTCGCCGTTCCTGTTGAGAGGGCCTCCTCTTGAGATGCGACGGGAACGCCGGGAATTCTTTCAGGACGAAGCAGGGAAATGATCCCTCACCTCGAGCTACGAGGCGGAAACAGGGCTCCTCTGGATGTGGGCGGGACCCTCGTGTTTCCTCTCGAGTGGAGACGGGTATGTCGGGGAACTTCTTGAGTTGTACCAAGGGTGGGAAGGAACCTTTCGACGTCCAAGAGGTGAGGTGTGATTAGCCCCGAGAAGCCTCTGCGGAAATGGGCCTCATCTCGCCTGCAGGGGAGAACCTCCTGGATATTCTCGAGTTGCGGCAGGTCTTCTCGAGTTACGACGGGGACCTCAGGGACCCGCTCTGGTGGCCTCAGGAAGGGTCAGTCCCCATGCGAGTTGCTAGGGGCCATCTCGAGATTCCTCTCCCGTCGATGCCGGGGCCTAAGACCTTGTGTGGAGTCGGGGCCAGAACCTGAGGATTCCTCTCCAGTGTTGACATGGATTTTGGGGTGCCTCTGAGTCTCCCCAGGCGAGTCAGGCCTCGTCTCGAGTGGGGGCATGCACGTGCGCTTCCCTCCCGAGCTGCAGCAGTAGGGTCACGCTTCCTGTCACGTGGATCAAGGGATCTGTGGCTTTCCCTTGAGGCTTTCCCTCCAGGCTTTCCCACGAGGCTTTCCCACAGGGCTGTGCCAAGTGCCACCTTGGTGTGAGTCGATCTTCGGCGTGAAAGACGAGCCGGTGAAGGGAAAAGAGGTTCCTCTGGAATGGACTGAGATATCTGGGGGACTCTTGGAATGGAGGCACGACCCTGGAGTTCCTCTCCCCGTTCCTGTTGAGAGGGCCTCCTCTTGAGATGCGAAGGGAACGCCGGGGATTCTTTCCCGACGAAGCAGGGAAAGGGTCCCTCACCTCGAGCTACGAGGCGGAAACGGGGCTCCTCTGGATGTGGGCGGGACCCTCGTGTTTCCTCTCGAGTGGAGAAGGGTATGTCGGGGAACTTCTTGAGTTGCACCAAGGGTGTGAAGGACCCTTTCGACGTTCCAGAGGTGAGGTGTGATTAGCCCCGAGAAGCCTCTGCGGAAATGGGCCTCATCTCGCCTGCAGGGGAGAACCTCCTGGATATTCTCGAGTTGTGGCAGGTCTTCTCGAGTTACGACGGGGACCTCAGGGACCCGCTCTGGTGGCCTCAGGAAGGGCCAGTCTCATGCGAGTTGCTAGGGCCATCTCGGGATTCATCTCCCGTCGATGCCGGGGCCTAAGACCTTGTGCGGAGTCGGGGCCGGAACCTGAGGATTCCTCTCCAGTGTTGACATGGATTTCGGGGTGCCTCTGAGTCTCCCCAGGGGAGTCAGGCCTCGTCTCGAGTGTGGGCATGCACGTGTGCTTCCCTCCCGAGCTGCAGCAGTAGGGTCACGATTCCTGTCACGTGGATCAAGGGATCTGTGGCTTTCCCTCGAGGCTTTCCATCGAGGCTTTCCCACGAGGCTTTCCCACAGGACTATGAGAAGTGCCACCTTGGTGTGAGTCGATCCTCGGCGTGAAAGACGAGCCGGTGAAGGGAAAAGAGGTTCCTCTGGAATGGACTGAGACATCTGGGGGACTCTTGGTATGGTGGCACGACCCTGGAGTTCCTCTCGCCGTTCCTGTTGAGAGGGCCTCCTCTTGAGATGCGACGGGAACGCCGGGAATTCTTTCAGGACGAAGCAGGGAAATGATCCCTCACCTCGAGCTACGAGGCGGAAACAGGGCTCCTCTGGATGTGGGCGGGACCCTCGTGTTTCCTCTCGAGTGGAGACGGGTAAGTCGGGGAACTTCTTGAGTTGCACCTAGGGAGTGAAGAACCCTTTCGACGTTCCAGAGGTGAGGTGTGATTAGCCCCGAGAAGCCTCTGCGGAAATGGGCCTCATCTCGCCTGCAGGGGAGAACCTCCTGGATATTCTCGAGTTGCGGCAGGTCTTCTCGAGTTACGACGGGTACCTCAGGGACCCGCTCTGCTGGCCTCAGGAAGGGCCAGTCCCCATGCGAGTTGCTAGGGGCCATCTCGGGATTCCTCTCCATTCGATGCCGGGGCCGAAGACCTTGTGTGGAGTCGGGGCGGGAACCTGAGCATTCCTCTCCAGTGTTAACATGGATCTTGGGGTGCCTCTGAGTCTCACCAGGGGAGTCAGGCTTCATCTCGAGTGGGGGCATGCACGTGCGCTTTCCTCCCGAACTGCAGCAGTAGGGTCACGCTTCCTGTCACGTGGATCAAGGGATCTGTGGCTTTCCCTCGAGGCTTTCCCTCGAGGCTTTCCCACGAGGCTTTCCCACAGGGCTGTGCCAAGTGCCACCTTGGTGTGAGTCGATCCTTGGCGTGAAAGACGAGCCGGTGAAGGGAAAAGAGTTTCCTCTGGAATGGACTGAGACATCTGGGGGACTCTTGAAATGGTGGCACGACCCTGGAGTTCCTCTCGCCGTTCCTGTTGAGAGGGCCTCCTCTTGAAATGCGACGGGAACGCCGGGAATTCTTTCCCGACGAAGCAGGGAAAGGATCCCTCACCTCGAGCTACGAGGCGGAAACGGGGCTCCTCTGGATGTGGGCGGGACCCTCGTGTTTCCTCTCGAGTGGAGAAGGGTATGTTGGGGAACTTCTTGAGTTGCACCAAGGGAGTGAAGGACCCTTTCGACGTTCCAGAGGTGAGGTGTGATTAGCCCCGAGAAGCCTCTGCGGAAATGGGCCTCATCTCGCCTGCAGGGGAGAACCTCCTGGATATTCTCGAGTTGCGGCAGGTCTTCTCGAGTTTCGAAGGGGACCTCAGGGACCCGCTATGGTGGCCTCAGGAAGGGCCAGTCCCCATGCGAGTTGCTAGGGGCCATCTCGGGATTCCTCTCCCATCGATGCCGGTGCCTAAGTCCTTGTGTGGAGTCGGGGCCGGAACCTGAGGATTCCTCTCCAGTGTTGACAAGGATCTTCGGGTGCCTCTGAGTCTCCCCAGGGGAGTCAGGCCTCGTCTCGAGTGGGGGCATGCACGTGCGCTTCCCTCCCGAGCTGCAGCAGTAGGGTCACGCTTCCTGTCACGTGGATCAAGGGATCTGTGGCTTTCCCTCGAGGCTTTCCCTCGAGGCTTTCCTTGGAGGCTTTCCCACGAGGCTTTCCCACAGGGCTGTGCCAAGTGCCACCTTGGTGTGAGTCGATCCTCAGCGTGAAAGATGAGCCGGTGAAGGGAAAAGAGTTTCCTCTGGAATGGACAGAGGCATCTGAGGGACTTCTGGAATGGTGGCACGACCCTGGAGTTCCTCTCGCCGTTCCTGTTGAGAGGGCCTCCTCTTGAGATGCGACGGGAACGCCGGGAATTCTTTCCCAACGAAGCAGGGAAAGGATGCCTCACCTCGAGCTACGAGGCGGAAACGGGGCTCCTATGGATGTGGGCGGGACCCTCGTGTTTCCTCTCGAGTGGACAAGGGTATGTCGGGGAACTTCTTGAGTTGCACCAAGGGTGTGAAAGACCCTTTCGACGTTCCAGAGGTGAGTTGTGATTAGCCCCGAGAAGCCTCTGCGGAAATGGGCCTCATCTCGCCTGCAGGGGAGAACCTCCTGGATATTCTCGAGTTGCGGCAGGTCTTCTCGAGTTACGACGGGGACCTCAGGGACACGCTCTGGTGGCCTCAGGAAGGGCCAGTCCCCATGCGAGTTGCTAGGGGCCATCTCGGGATTCCTCTCCCGTCGATGCCGGGACCTAAGGCCTTGTGTGGAGTCGGGCCGGAACCTGAGCATTCCTCTCCAGTGTTGACATGGATTTTGGGGTGCCTCTGAATCTCCCCAGGGGAGTCAGGCCTCGTCTCGAGTGGGGGCATGCACGTGCGCTTTCCTCCCCAGCTGCAGCAGTAGGGTCACGCTTCCTGTCACGTGGATCAAGGGATCTGTGGCTTTCCCTCGAGGCTTTCCCTGGAGGCTTTCCCACGAGGCTTTCCCACAGGGCTGTGCGAAGTGCCACCTTGGTGTGAGTCGATCCTCGGCGTGAAAGACGAGCCGGTGAAGGGAAAAGAGGTTCCTCTGGTATGGACTGAGACATCTGGGGGACTCTTGGAATGGTGGCACGACCCTGGAATTCCTCTCGCCGTTCCTGTTGTGAGGGCCTCCTCTTGAGATACGACGGGAACGCCGGGAATTCTTTCCCGACGAAGCAGGAAAAGGATCCCTCACCTCGAGCTAAGAGGCGGAAACGGGGCTCCTCTGGATGTGGGCGGGACCCTCGTGTTTACTCTCGAGTGGAGACGGGTATGTCGGGGAACTTCTTGAGTTGTACCAAGGGTGGGAAGGAACCTTTCGACGTCCAAGAGGTGAGGTGTGATTAGCCCCGAGAAGCCTCTGCGGAAATGGGCCTCATCTCGCCTGCAGGGGAGAACCTCCTGGATATTCTCGTGTTGCGGAAGGTCTTCTCGAGTTACGACGGGGACCTCAGGGACCCGCTCTGGTGGCCTCAGGAAGGGCCAGTCCCCATGCGAGTTGCTAGGGGCCATCTCGAGATTCCTCTCCCGTCGATGCCGGGGCCTAAGACCTTGTGTGGAGTCGGGGCCAGAACCTGACGATTCCTCTCCAGTGTTGACATGGATTTTGGGGAGCCTCTGAGTCTCCCCAGGCGAGTCAGGCCTCGTCTCGCGTGGGGGTATGCACGTGCGCTTCCCTCCCGAGCTGCAGCAGTAGGGTCACGCTTCCTGTCACGTGGATCAAGGGATCTGTGGCTTTCCCTCGAGGCTTTCCCTCGAGGCTTTCCCACGAGGCTTTCCCACAGGGCTGTGCCAAGTGCCACCTTGGTGTGAGTCGATCCTCGGCGTGAAAGACGAGCCGGTGAAGGGAAAAGAGATTCCTCTGGAATGGACTGAGACATCTGGGGGACTCTTGGAATGGTGGCACGACCCTGGAGTTCCTCTCGCCGTTCCTGTTGAGAGGGCCTCCTCTTGAGATGCGACGGGAACGCCGGGAATTCTTTCAGGACGAAGCAGGGAAAGGATCCCTCACCTCGAGCTACGAGGCGGAAACGGGGCTCCTCTGGATGTGGGCGGGACCCTCGTGTTTCCTCTCGAGTGGAGAAGGGTATGTCGCGGAACTTCTTGAGTTGCACCAAGGGAGTGAAGGACCCTTTCGACGTTCCAGAGGTGAGGTGTGATTAGCCCCGAGAAGCCTCTGCGGAAATGGGCCTCATCTCGCCTGCAGGGGAGAACCTCCAGGATATTCTCGGGTTGCGGCAGGTCTTCTCGAGTTACGACGGGGACCTCAGGGACCCGCTCTGGTGGCCTCAGGAAGGGCCAGTCCCCATGCGAGTTGCTAGGGGCCATCTCGAGATTCCTCTCCCGTCGATGCCGGTGCCTAAGACCTTGTGTGGAGTCGGGGCCAGAACCTGAGGATTCCTCTCCAGTGTTGACATGGATTTTGGGGTGCCTCTGAGTCTCCCCAGGGGAGTCAGGCTTCGTCTCGAGTGGGGGCATGCACGTGCGATGCCCTCCCGAGCTGCAGCAGTAGGGTCACGCTTCCTGTCACGTGGATCAAGGGATCTGTGGCTTTCCCTCGAGGCTTTCCCACAGGGCTGTGCCAAGTGCCACCTTGGTGTGGGTCGATCCTCAGCGTGAAAGATGAGCCGGTGAAGGGAAAAGAGGTTCCTCTGGAGTGGACAGAGGCATCTGGTTGACTCTTGGAATGGTGGCACGACCCTGGAGTACCTCTCGCCGTTCCTGTTGAGAGGGCCTCCTCTTGAGATGCGACGGGAACGCCGGGAATTCTTTCCCGACGAAGCAGGAAAAGGATCCCTCACCTCGAGCTAAGAGGCGGAAACGGGGCTCCTCTAGATGTGGGCGGGACCCTCGTGTTTACTCTCGAGTGGAGACGGGTATGTCGGGGAACTTCTTGAGTTGTACCAAGGGTGGGAAGGAACCTTTCGACGTCCAAGAGGTGAGGTGTGATTAGCCCCGAGAAGCCTCTGCGGAAATGGGCCTCATCTCGCCTGCAGGGGAGAACCTCCTGGATATTCTCGAGTTGTGGCAGGTCTTCTCGAGTTACGACGGGGACCTCAGGGACCCGCTCTGGTGGCCTCAGGAAGGGCCAGTCTCATGCGAGTTGCTAGGGCCATCTCGGGATTCCTCTCCCGTCGATGCCGGGGCCTAAGACCTTGTGCGGAGTCGGGGCCGGAACCTCAGGATTCCTCTCCAGTGTTGACATGGATTTCGGGGTGCCTCTGAGTCTCCCCAGGGGAGTCAGGCCTCGTCTCGAGTGTGGGCATGCACGTGTGCTTCACTCCCGAGCTGCAGCAGTAGGGTCACGCTTCCTGTCACGTGGATCAAGGGATCTGTGGCTTTCCCTCGAGGCTTTCCATCGAGGCTTTCCCACGAGGCTTTCCCACAGGACTATGAGAAGTGCCACCTTGGTGTGAGTCGATCCTCGGCGTGAAAGACGAGCCGGTGAAGGGAAAAGAGGTTCCTCTGGAATGGACTGAGACATCTGGGGGACTCTTGGAATGGTGGGACGACCCTGGAGTTCCTCTCGCCGTTCCTGTTGAGAGGGCCTCCTCTTGAGATGCGACGGGAACGCCGGGAATTCTTTCAGGACGAAGCAGGGAAAGGATCCTTCACCTCGAGCTACGAGGCGGAAACAGGGCTCCTCTGGATGTGGGTGGGACCCTCGTGTTTCCTCTCGAGTGGAGACGGGTATGTCGGTGAACTTCTTGAGTTGCACCAAGGGAGTGAAGAACCCTTTCGACGTTCCAGAGGTGAGGTGTGATTAGCCTCGAGAAGCCTCTGCGGAAATGGGCCTCATCTCGCCTGCAGGGGAGAACCTCCTGGATATTCTCGAGTTGTGGCAGGTCTTCTCGAGTTACGACGGGTACCTCAGGGACCCGCTCTGGTGGCCTCAGGAAGGGCCAGTCCCCATGCGAGTTGCTAGGGGCCATCTCGGGATTCCTCTCCATTCGATGCCGGGGCCGAAGACCTTGTGTGGAGTCGGGGCGGGAACCTGAGCATTCCTCTCCAGTGTTAATATGGATCTTGGGGTGCCTCTGAGTCTCACCAGGGGAGTCAGGCTTCATCTCGAGTGGGGGCATGCACGTGCGCTTTCCTCCCGAGCTGCAGCAGTAGGGTCACGCTTCCTGTCACGTGGATCAAGGGATCTGTGGCTTTCCCTCGAGGCTTTCCCTCGAGGCTTTCCCACGAGGCTTTCCCACAGGGCTGTGCCAAGTGCCACCTTGGTGTGAGTCGATCCTCGGCGTGAAAGACGAGCCGGTGAAGGGAAAAGAGATTCCTCTGGAATGGACTGAGACATTTGGGGGACTCTTGAAATGGTGGCACGACCCTGGAGTTCCTCTCGACGTTCCTGTTGAGAGGGCCTCCTCTTGAGATGCGACGGGAACGCCGGGAATTCTTTCAGGACGAAGCAGGGAAAGGATCCCTCACCTCGAGCTACGAGGCGGAAACGGAGCTCCTCTGGATGTGGGTGGGACCCTCGTGTTTCCTCTCGAGTGGAGAAGGGTATGTCGGGGAACTTCTTGAGTTGCACCAAGGGAGTGAAGGACCCTTTCGACGTTCCAGAGGTGAGGTGTGATTAGCCCCGAGAAGCCTCTGCGGAAATGGGCCTCATCTCGCCTGCAGGGGAGAACCTCCTGGATATTCTCGAGTTGCGGCAGGTCTTCTCGAGTTTCGATGGGGACCTCAGGGACCCGCTATGGTGGCCTCAGGAAGGGCCAGTCCCCATGCGAGTTGCTAGGGGCCATCTCGAGATTCCTCTCCCGTCGTTGCCGGGGCCTATGACCTTGTGTGGAGTCGGGGCCAGAACCTGAGGATTCCTCTCCAGTGTTGCCATGGATTTTGGGGTGCCTCTGAGTCTCCCCAGGGGAGTCAGGACTTGTCTCGCGTGGGGGCATGCACGTGCGATTCCCTCCCGAGCTGCAGCAGTAGGGTCACGGTTCCTGTCACGTGGATCAAGGGATCTGTGGCTTTCCCTCGAGGCTTTCCCTCGAGGCTTTCCCACGAGGCTTTCCCACAGGGCTGTGCCAAGTGCCACCTTGGTGTGAGTCGATCCTCAGCGTGAAAGATGAGCCGGTGAAGGGAAAAGAGTTTCCTCTGGAATGGACAGAGGCATCTGAGGGACTTCTGGAATGGTGGCACGACCCTGGAGTTCCTCTCGCCGTTCCTGTTGAGAGGGCCTCCTCTTGAGATGCGACGGGAACGCCGGGAATTCTTTCCCAACGAAGCAGGGAAAGGATGCCTCACCTCGAGCTACGAGGCGGAAACGGGGCTCCTATGGATGTGGGCGGGACCCTCGTGTTTCCTCTCGAGTGGACAAGGGTATGTCGGGGAACTTCTTGAGTTGCACCAAGGGTGTGAAAGACCCTTTCGACGTTCCAGAGGTGAGTTGTGATTAGCCCCGAGAAGCCTCTGCGGAAATGGGCCTCATCTCGCCTGCAGGGGAGAACCTCCTGGATATTCTCGAGTTGCGGCAGGTCTTCTCGAGTTACGACGGGGACCTCAGGGACACGCTCTGGTGGCCTCAGGAAGGGCCAGTCCCCATGCGAGTTGCTAGGGGCCATCTCGGGATTCCTCTCCCGTCGATGCCGGGACCTAAGGCCTTGTGTGGAGTCGGGCCGGAACCTGAGCATTCCTCTCCAGTGTTGACATGGATTTTGGGGTGCCTCTGAATCTCCCCAGGGGAGTCAGGCCTCGTCTCGAGTGGGGGCATGCACGTGCGCTTTCCTCCCCAGCTGCAGCAGTAGGGTCACGCTTCCTGTCACGTGGATCAAGGGATCTGTGGCTTTCCCTCGAGGCTTTCCCTGGAGGCTTTCCCACGAGGCTTTCCCACAGGGCTGTGCCAAGTGCCACCTTGGTGTGAGTCGATCCTCGGCGTGAAAGACGAGCCGGTGAAGGGAAAAGAGGTTCCTCTGGTATGGACTGAGACATCTGGGGGACTCTTGGAATGGTGGCACGACCCTGGAATTCCTCTCGCCGTTCCTGTTGTGAGGGCCTCCTCTTGAGATACGACGGGAACGCCGGGAATTCTTTCCCGACGAAGCAGGAAAAGGATCCCTCACCTCGAGCTAAGAGGCGGAAACGGGGCTCCTCTGGATGTGGGCGGGACCCTCGTGTTTACTCTCGAGTGGAGACGGGTATGTCGGGGAACTTCTTGAGTTGTACCAAGGGTGGGAAGGAACCTTTCGACGTCCAAGAGGTGAGGTGTGATTAGCCCCGAGAAGCCTCTGCGGAAATGGGCCTCATCTCGCCTGCAGGGGAGAACCTCCTGGATATTCTCGTGTTGCGGAAGGTCTTCTCGAGTTACGACGGGGACCTCAGGGACCCGCTCTGGTGGCCTCAGGAAGGGCCAGTCCCCATGCGAGTTGCTAGGGGCCATCTCGAGATTCCTCTCCCGTCGATGCCGGGGCCTAAGACCTTGTGTGGAGTCGGGGCCAGAACCTGACGATTCCTCTCCAGTGTTGACATGGATTTTGGGGAGCCTCTGAGTCTCCCCAGGCGAGTCAGGCCTCGTCTCGCGTGGGGGTATGCACGTGCGCTTCCCTCCCGAGCTGCAGCAGTAGGGTCACGCTTCCTGTCACGTGGATCAAGGGATCTGTGGCTTTCCCTCGAGGCTTTCCCTCGAGGCTTTCCCACGAGGCTTTCCCACAGGGCTGTGCCAAGTGCCACCTTGGTGTGAGTCGATCCTCGGCGTGAAAGACGAGCCGGTGAAGGGAAAAGAGATTCCTCTGGAATGGACTGAGACATCTGGGGGACTCTTGGAATGGTGGCACGACCCTGGAGTTCCTCTCGCCGTTCCTGTTGAGAGGGCCTCCTCTTGAGATGCGACGGGAACGCCGGGAATTCTTTCAGGACGAAGCAGGGAAAGGATCCCTCACCTCGAGCTACGAGGCGGAAACGGGGCTCCTCTGGATGTGGGCGGGACCCTCGTGTTTCCTCTCGAGTGGAGAAGGGTATGTCGCGGAACTTCTTGAGTTGCACCAAGGGAGTGAAGGACCCTTTCGACGTTCCAGAGGTGAGGTGTGATTAGCCCCGAGAAGCCTCTGCGGAAATGGGCCTCATCTCGCCTGCAGGGGAGAACCTCCAGGATATTCTCGGGTTGCGGCAGGTCTTCTCGAGTTACGACGGGGACCTCAGGGACCCGCTCTGGTGGCCTCAGGAAGGGCCAGTCCCCATGCGAGTTGCTAGGGGCCATCTCGAGATTCCTCTCCCGTCGATGCCGGTGCCTAAGACCTTGTGTGGAGTCGGGGCCAGAACCTGAGGATTCCTCTCCAGTGTTGACATGGATTTTGGGGTGCCTCTGAGTCTCCCCAGGGGAGTCAGGCTTCGTCTCGAGTGGGGGCATGCACGTGCGATGCCCTCCCGAGCTGCAGCAGTAGGGTCACGCTTCCTGTCACGTGGATCAAGGGATCTGTGGCTTTCCCTCGAGGCTTTCCCACAGGGCTGTGCCAAGTGCCACCTTGGTGTGGGTCGATCCTCAGCGTGAAAGATGAGCCGGTGAAGGGAAAAGAGGTTCCTCTGGAGTGGACAGAGGCATCTGGTTGACTCTTGGAATGGTGGCACGACCCTGGAGTACCTCTCGCCGTTCCTGTTGAGAGGGCCTCCTCTTGAGATGCGACGGGAACGCCGGGAATTCTTTCCCGACGAAGCAGGAAAAGGATCCCTCACCTCGAGCTAAGAGGCGGAAACGGGGCTCCTCTGGATGTGGGCGGGACCCTCGTGTTTACTCTCGAGTGGAGACGGGTATGTCGGGGAACTTCTTGAGTTGTACCAAGGGTGGGAAGGAACCTTTCGACGTCCAAGAGGTGAGGTGTGATTAGCCCCGAGAAGCCTCTGCGGAAATGGGCCTCATCTCGCCTGCAGGGGAGAACCTCCTGGATATTCTCGAGTTGCGGCAGGTCTTCTCGAGTTACGACGGGTACCTCAGGGACCCGCTCTGGTGGCCTCAGGAAGGGCCAGTCTCATGCGAGTTGCTAGGGCCATCTCGGGATTCCTCTCCCGTCGATGCCGGGGCCTAAGACCTTGTGCGGAGTCGGGGCCGGAACCTCAGGATTCCTCTCCAGTGTTGACATGGATTTCGGGGTGCCTCTGAGTCTCCCCAGGGGAGTCAGGCCTCGTCTCGAGTGTGGGCATGCACGTGTGCTTCACTCCCGAGCTGCAGCAGTAGGGTCACGCTTCCTGTCACGTGGATCAAGGGATCTGTGGCTTTCCCTCGAGGCTTTCCATCGAGGCTTTCCCACGAGGCTTTCCCACAGGACTATGAGAAGTGCCACCTTGGTGTGAGTCGATCCTCGGCGTGAAAGACGAGCCGGTGAAGGGAAAAGAGGTTCCTCTGGAATGGACTGAGACATCTGGGGGACTCTTGGAATGGTGGGACGACCCTGGAGTTCCTCTCGCCGTTCCTGTTGAGAGGGCCTCCTCTTGAGATGCGACGGGAACGCCGGGAATTCTTTCAGGACGAAGCAGGGAAAGGATCCTTCACCTCGAGCTACGAGGCGGAAACAGGGCTCCTCTGGATGTGGGTGGGACCCTCGTGTTTCCTCTCGAGTGGAGACGGGTATGTCGGTGAACTTCTTGAGTTGCACCAAGGGAGTGAAGAACCCTTTCGACGTTCCAGAGGTGAGGTGTGATTAGCCTCGAGAAGCCTCTGCGGAAATGGGCCTCATCTCGCCTGCAGGGGAGAACCTCCTGGATATTCTCGAGTTGTGGCAGGTCTTCTCGAGTTACGACGGGTACCTCAGGGACCCGCTCTGGTGGCCTCAGGAAGGGCCAGTCCCCATGCGAGTTGCTAGGGGCCATCTCGGGATTCCTCTCCATTCGATGCCGGGGCCGAAGACCTTGTGTGGAGTCGGGGCGGGAACCTGAGCATTCCTCTCCAGTGTTAATATGGATCTTGGGGTGCCTCTGAGTCTCACCAGGGGAGTCAGGCTTCATCTCGAGTGGGGGCATGCACGTGCGCTTTCCTCCCGAGCTGCAGCAGTAGGGTCACGCTTCCTGTCACGTGGATCAAGGGATCTGTGGCTTTCCCTCGAGGCTTTCCCTCGAGGCTTTCCCACGAGGCTTTCCCACAGGGCTGTGCCAAGTGCCACCTTGGTGTGAGTCGATCCTCGGCGTGAAAGACGAGCCGGTGAAGGGAAAAGAGATTCCTCTGGAATGGACTGAGACATTTGGGGGACTCTTGAAATGGTGGCACGACCCTGGAGTTCCTCTCGACGTTCCTGTTGAGAGGGCCTCCTCTTGAGATGCGACGGGAACGCCGGGAATTCTTTCAGGACGAAGCAGGGAAAGGATCCCTCACCTCGAGCTACGAGGCGGAAACGGAGCTCCTCTGGATGTGGGTGGGACCCTCGTGTTTCCTCTCGAGTGGAGAAGGGTATGTCGGGGAACTTCTTGAGTTGCACCAAGGGAGTGAAGGACCCTTTCGACGTTCCAGAGGTGAGGTGTGATTAGCCCCGAGAAGCCTCTGCGGAAATGGGCCTCATCTCGCCTGCAGGGGAGAACCTCCTGGATATTCTCGAGTTGCGGCAGGTCTTCTCGAGTTTCGATGGGGACCTCAGGGACCCGCTATGGTGGCCTCAGGAAGGGCCAGTCCCCATGCGAGTTGCTAGGGGCCATCTCGAGATTCCTCTCCCGTCGTTGCCGGGGCCTATGACCTTGTGTGGAGTCGGGGCCAGAACCTGAGGATTCCTCTCCAGTGTTGCCATGGATTTTGGGGTGCCTCTGAGTCTCCCCAGGGGAGTCAGGACTTGTCTCGCGTGGGGGCATGCACGTGCGATTCCCTCCCGAGCTGCAGCAGTAGGGTCACGGTTCCTGTCACGTGGATCAAGGGATCTGTGGCTTTCCCTCGAGGCTTTCCCTCGAGGCTTTCCCACGAGGCTTTCCCACAGGGCTGTGCCAAGTGCCACCTTGGTGTGAGTCGATCCTCAGCGTGAAAGATGAGCCGGTGAAGGGAAAAGAGTTTCCTCTGGAATGGACAGAGGCATCTGAGGGACTTCTGGAATGGTGGCACGACCCTGGAGTTCCTCTCGCCGTTCCTGTTGAGAGGGCCTCCTCTTGAGATGCGACGGGAACGCCGGGAATTCTTTCCCAACGAAGCAGGGAAAGGATGCCTCACCTCGAGCTACGAGGCGGAAACGGGGCTCCTATGGATGTGGGCGGGACCCTCGTGTTTCCTCTCGAGTGGACAAGGGTATGTCGGGGAACTTCTTGAGTTGCACCAAGGGTGTGAAAGACCCTTTCGACGTTCCAGAGGTGAGTTGTGATTAGCCCCGAGAAGCCTCTGCGGAAATGGGCCTCATCTCGCCTGCAGGGGAGAACCTCCTGGATATTCTCGAGTTGCGGCAGGTCTTCTCGAGTTACGACGGGGACCTCAGGGACACGCTCTGGTGGCCTCAGGAAGGGCCAGTCCCCATGCGAGTTGCTAGGGGCCATCTCGGGATTCCTCTCCCGTCGATGCCGGGACCTAAGGCCTTGTGTGGAGTCGGGCCGGAACCTGAGCATTCCTCTCCAGTGTTGACATGGATTTTGGGGTGCCTCTGAATCTCCCCAGGGGAGTCAGGCCTCGTCTCGAGTGGGGGCATGCACGTGCGCTTTCCTCCCCAGCTGCAGCAGTAGGGTCACGCTTCCTGTCACGTGGATCAAGGGATCTGTGGCTTTCCCTCGAGGCTTTCCCTGGAGGCTTTCCCACGAGGCTTTCCCACAGGGCTGTGCCAAGTGCCACCTTGGTGTGAGTCGATCCTCGGCGTGAAAGACGAGCCGGTGAAGGGAAAAGAGGTTCCTCTGGTATGGACTGAGACATCTGGGGGACTCTTGGAATGGTGGCACGACCCTGGAATTCCTCTCGCCGTTCCTGTTGTGAGGGCCTCCTCTTGAGATACGACGGGAACGCCGGGAATTCTTTCCCGACGAAGCAGGAAAAGGATCCCTCACCTCGAGCTAAGAGGCGGAAACGGGGCTCCTCTGGATGTGGGCGGGACCCTCGTGTTTACTCTCGAGTGGAGACGGGTATGTCGGGGAACTTCTTGAGTTGTACCAAGGGTGGGAAGGAACCTTTCGACGTCCAAGAGGTGAGGTGTGATTAGCCCCGAGAAGCCTCTGCGGAAATGGGCCTCATCTCGCCTGCAGGGGAGAACCTCCTGGATATTCTCGTGTTGCGGAAGGTCTTCTCGAGTTACGACGGGGACCTCAGGGACCCGCTCTGGTGGCCTCAGGAAGGGCCAGTCCCCATGCGAGTTGCTAGGGGCCATCTCGAGATTCCTCTCCCGTCGATGCCGGGGCCTAAGACCTTGTGTGGAGTCGGGGCCAGAACCTGACGATTCCTCTCCAGTGTTGACATGGATTTTGGGGAGCCTCTGAGTCTCCCCAGGCGAGTCAGGCCTCGTCTCGCGTGGGGGTATGCACGTGCGCTTCCCTCCCGAGCTGCAGCAGTAGGGTCACGCTTCCTGTCACGTGGATCAAGGGATCTGTGGCTTTCCCTCGAGGCTTTCCCTCGAGGCTTTCCCACGAGGCTTTCCCACAGGGCTGTGCCAAGTGCCACCTTGGTGTGAGTCGATCCTCGGCGTGAAAGACGAGCCGGTGAAGGGAAAAGAGATTCCTCTGGAATGGACTGAGACATCTGGGGGACTCTTGGAATGGTGGCACGACCCTGGAGTTCCTCTCGCCGTTCCTGTTGAGAGGGCCTCCTCTTGAGATGCGACGGGAACGCCGGGAATTCTTTCAGGACGAAGCAGGGAAAGGATCCCTCACCTCGAGCTACGAGGCGGAAACGGGGCTCCTCTGGATGTGGGCGGGACCCTCGTGTTTCCTCTCGAGTGGAGAAGGGTATGTCGCGGAACTTCTTGAGTTGCACCAAGGGAGTGAAGGACCCTTTCGACGTTCCAGAGGTGAGGTGTGATTAGCCCCGAGAAGCCTCTGCGGAAATGGGCCTCATCTCGCCTGCAGGGGAGAACCTCCAGGATATTCTCGGGTTGCGGCAGGTCTTCTCGAGTTACGACGGGGACCTCAGGGACCCGCTCTGGTGGCCTCAGGAAGGGCCAGTCCCCATGCGAGTTGCTAGGGGCCATCTCGAGATTCCTCTCCCGTCGATGCCGGTGCCTAAGACCTTGTGTGGAGTCGGGGCCAGAACCTGAGGATTCCTCTCCAGTGTTGACATGGATTTTGGGGTGCCTCTGAGTCTCCCCAGGGGAGTCAGGCTTCGTCTCGAGTGGGGGCATGCACGTGCGATGCCCTCCCGAGCTGCAGCAGTAGGGTCACGCTTCCTGTCACGTGGATCAAGGGATCTGTGGCTTTCCCTCGAGGCTTTCCCACAGGGCTGTGCCAAGTGCCACCTTGGTGTGGGTCGATCCTCAGCGTGAAAGATGAGCCGGTGAAGGGAAAAGAGGTTCCTCTGGAGTGGACAGAGGCATCTGGTTGACTCTTGGAATGGTGGCACGACCCTGGAGTACCTCTCGCCGTTCCTGTTGAGAGGGCCTCCTCTTGAGATGCGACGGGAACGCCGGGAATTCTTTCCCGACGAAGCAGGAAAAGGATCCCTCACCTCGAGCTAAGAGGCGGAAACGGGGCTCCTCTGGATGTGGGCGGGACCCTCGTGTTTACTCTCGAGTGGAGACGGGTATGTCGGGGAACTTCTTGAGTTGTACCAAGGGTGGGAAGGAACCTTTCGACGTCCAAGAGGTGAGGTGTGATTAGCCCCGAGAAGCCTCTGCGGAAATGGGCCTCATCTCGCCTGCAGGGGAGAACCTCCTGGATATTCTCGAGTTGCGGCAGGTCTTCTCGAGTTACGACGGGTACCTCAGGGACCCGCTCTGGCGGCCTCAGGAAGGGCCAGTCCCCATGCGAGTTGCTAGGGGCCATCTCGGGATTCCTCTCCCATCGATGCCGGTGCCTAAGTCCTTGTGTGGAGTCGGGGCCGGAACCTGAGGATTCCTCTCCAGTGTTGACATGGATCTTCGGTTGCCTCTGAGTCTCCCCAGGGGAGTCAGGCCTCGTCTCGAGTGGGGGCATGCACGTGCGCTTCCCTCCCGAGCTGCAGCAGTAGGGTCACGCTTCCTGTCACGTGGATCAAGGGATCTGTGGCTTTCCCTCGAGGCTTTCCCTCGAGGCTTTCCCACGAGGCTTTCCCACAGGGCTGTGCCAAGTGCCACCTTGGTGTGAGTCGATCCTCGGCGTGAAAGACGAGCCGGTGAAGGGAAAAGAGATTCCTCTGGAATGGACTGAGACATCTGGGGGACTCTTGGAATGGTGGCACGACCCTGGAGTTCCTCTCGCCGTTCCTGTTGAGAGGGCCTCCTCTTGAGATGCGACGGGAACGCCGGGAATTCTTTCAGGACGAAGCAGGGAAAGGATCCCTCACCTCGAGCTACGAGGCGGAAACGGGGCTCCTCTGGATGTGGGCGGGACCCTCGTGTTTCCTCTCGAGTGGAGAAGGGTATGTCGGGGAACTTCTTGAGTTGCACCAAGGGAGTGAAGGACCCTTTCGACGTTCCAGAGGTGAGGTGTGATTAGCCCCGAGAAGCCTCTGCGGAAATGGGCCTCATCTCGCCTGCAGGGGAGAACCTCCTGGATATTCTCGAGTTGCGGCAGGTCTTCTCGAGTTACGACGGGGACCTCAGGGACCCGCTCTGGTGGCCTCAGGAAGGGCCAGTCCCCATGCGATTTGCTAGGGGCCATCTCGAGATTCCTCTCCCGTCGATGCCGGTGCCTAAGACCTTGTGTGGAGTCGGGGCCAGAACCTGAGGATTCCTCTCCAATGTTGACATGGATTTTGGGGTGCCTCTGAGTCTCCCCAGGGGAGTCAGGCTTCGTCTCGAGTGGGGGCATGCACGTGCGATGCCCTCCCGAGCTGCAGCAGTAGGGTCACGCTTCCTGTCACGTGGATCAAGGGATCTGTGGCTTTCCCTCGAGGCTTTCCCTCGAGGCTTTCCCACGAGGCTTTCCCACAGGGCTGTGCCAAGTGCCACCTTGGTGTGGGTCGATCCTCAGCGTGAAAGATGAGCCGGTGAAGGGAAAAGAGGTTCCTCTGGAATGGACAGAGGCATCTGGTTGACTCTTGGAATGGTGGCACGACCCTGGAGTACCTCTCGCCGTTCCTGTTGAGAGGGCCTCCTCTTGAGATGCGATGGGAACAACGGGAATTCTTTCCCGACGAAGCAGGAAAAGGATCCCTCACCTCGAGCTAAGAGGTGGAAACGAGGCTCCTCTGGATGTGGGCGGGACCCTCGTGTTTACTCTCGAGTGGAGACGGGTATGTCGGGGAACTTCTTGAGTTGCACCAAGGGAGTGAAGGACCCTTTCGACGTTCCAGAGGTGAGGTGTGATTAGCCCCGAGAAGCCTCTGCGGAAATGAGCCTCATCTCGCCTGCAGGGCAGAACCTCCTGGATATTCTCGAGTTGCGGCAGGTCTTCTCGAGTTACGACGGGGACCTCAGGGACCCGCTCTGGTGGCCTCAGGAAGGGCCAGTCCCCATGCGAGTTGCTAGGGGCCATCTCGAGATTCCTCTCCCGTCGATGCCGGTGCCTAAGACCTTGTGTGGAGTCGGGGCCAGAACCTGAGGATTCCTCTCCAGTGTTGACATGGATCTTCGGGTGCCTCTGAGTTTCCCCAGGGGAGTCAGGCCTCGTCTCGAGTGGTGGCATGCACGTGCGCTTCCCTCCCGAGCTGCAGCAGTAGGGTCACGCTTCCTGTCACGTGGATCAAGGGATCTGTGGCTTTCCCTTGAGGCTTTCCCTCCAGGCTTTCCCACGAGGCTTTCCCACAGGGCTGTGCCAAGTGCCACCTTGGTGTGCGTCGATCTTCGGCGTGAAAGACGAGCCGGTGAAGGGAAAAGAGGTTCCTCTGGAATGGACTGAGATATCTGGGGGACTCTTGGAATGGAGGCACGACCCTGGAGTTCCTCTCCCCGTTCCTGTTGAGAGGGCCTCCTCTTGAGATGCGACGGGAACGCCGGGAATTCTTTCAGGACGAAGCAGGGAAAGGATCCCTCACCTCGAGCTACGAGGCGGAAACGGGGCTCCTCTGGATGTGGGCGGGACCCTCGTGTTTCCTCTCGAGTGGAGAAGGGTATGTCGGGGAACTTCTTGAGTTGCACCAAGGGAGGGAAGGACCCTTTCGACGTTCCAGAGGTGAGGTGTGATTAGCCCCGAGAAGCCTCTGCGGAAATGGGCCTCATCTCGCCTGCAGGGGAGAACCTCCTGGATATTCTCGAGTTGCGGCAGGTCATCTCGAGTTACGACGGGGACCTCAGGGACCCGCTCTGGTGGCCTCAGGAAGGGCCAGTCCCCATGCGAGTTGCTAGGGGCCATCTCGAGATTCCTCTCCCGTCGATGCCGGGGCCTAAGACCTTGTGTGGAGTCGGGGCCAGAACCTGAGGATTCCTCTCCAGTGTTGACATGGATTTTGGGGTGCCTCTGAGTCTCCCCAGGGGAGTCAGGACTTGTCTCGCGTGGGGGCATACACGTGCGATTCCCTCCCGAGCTGCAGCAGTAGGGTCACGCTTCCTGTCACGTGGATCAAGGGATCTGTGGCTTTCCCTCGAGGCTTTCCCTCGAGGCTTTCCCACGAGGCTTTCCCACAGGGCTGTGCCAAGTGCCACCTTGGTGTGAGTCGATCCTCAGCGTGAAAGATGAGCCGGTGAAGGGACAAGAGTTTCCTCTGGAATGGACAGAGGCATCTGAGGGACTTCTGGAATGGTGGCACGACCCTGGAGTTCCTCTCGCCGTTCCTGTTGAGAGGGCCTCCTCTTGAGATGCGACGGGAACGCCGGGAATTCTTTCCCAACGAAGCAGGGAAAGGATGCCTCACCTCGAGCTACGAGGCGGAAACGGGGCTCCTATGGATGTGGGCGGGACCCTCGTGTTTCCTCTCGAGTGGACAAGGGTATGTCGGGGAACTTCTTGAGTTGCACCAAGGGTGTAAAAGACCCTTTCGACGTTCCAGAGGTGAGTTGTGATTAGCCCCGAGAAGCCTCTGCGGAAATGGGCCTCATCTCGCCTGCAGGGGAGAACCTCCTGGATATTCTCGAGTTGCGGCAGGTCTTCTCGAGTTACGACGGGGAGCTCAGGGACCCGCTCTGGTGGCCTCAGGAAGGGCCAGTCCCCATGCGAGTTGATAGGGGCCATCTTGGGATTCCTCTCCCGTCGATGCCGGGACCTAAGTCCTTGTGTAGAGTCGGGCCGGAACCTGAGCATTCCTCTCCAGTGTTGACATGGATTTTGGGGTGCCTCTGAATCTCCCCAGGGGAGTCAGGCCTCGTCTCGAGTGGGGGCATGCACGTGCGCTTTCCTCCCCAGCTGCAGCAGTAGGGTCACGCTTCCTGTCACGTGGATCAAGGGATCTGTGGCTTTCCCTCGAGGCTTTCCCACGAGGCTTTCCCACAGGGCTGTGCCAAGTGCCACCTTGGTGTGGGTCGATCCTCAGCGTGAAAGATGAGCCGGTGAAGGGAAAAGAGGTTCCTCTGGAATGGACAGAGGCATCTGGTTGACTCTTGGAATGGTGGCACGACCCTGGAGTACCTCTCGCCGTTCCTGTTGAGAGGGCCTCCTCTTGAGATGCGACGGGAACGCCGGGAATTCTTTCCCGACGAAGCAGGAAAAGGATCCCTCACCTCGAGCTAAGAGGCGGAAACGGGGCTCCTCTGGATGTGGGCGGGACCCTCGTGTTTACTCTCGAGTGTAGACGGATATGTCGGGGAACTTCTTGAGTTGTACCAAGGGTGGGAAGGAACCTTTCGACGTCCAAGAGGTGAGGTGTGATTAGCCCCGAGAAGCCTCTGCGGAAATGGGCCTCATCTCGCCTGCAGGGGAGAACCTCCTGGATATTCTCGAGTTGCGGCAGGTCTTCTCGAGTTACGACGGGTACCTCAGGGACCCGCTCTGGTGGCCTCAGGAAGGGCCAGTCCCCATGCGAGTTGCTAGGGGCCATCTCGGGATTCCTCTCCCATCGATGCCGGTGCCTAAGTCCTTGTGTGGAGTCGGGGCCGGAACCTGAGGATTCCTCTCCAGTGTTGACATGGATCTTCGGGTGCCTCTGAGTTTCCCCAGGGGAGTCAGGCCTCGTCTCGAGTGGGGGCATGCACGTGCGCTTCCCTCCCGAGCTGCAGCAGTAGGGTCACGCTTCCTGTCACGTGGATCAAGGGATCTGTGGCTTTCCCTTGAGGCTTTCCCTCCAGGCTTTCCCACGAGGCTTTCCCACAGGGCTGTGCCAAGTGCCACCTTGGTGTGCGTCGATCTTCGGCGTGAAAGACGAGCCGGTGAAGGGAAAAGAGGTTCCTCTGGTATGGACTGAGACATCTGGGGGACTCTTGGAATGGTGGCACGACCCTGGAATTCCTCTCGCCGTTCCTGTTGTGAGGGCCTCCTCTTGAGATACGACGGGAATGCCGGGAATTCTTTCCCGACGAAGCAGGGAAAGGATCCCTCACCTCGAGCTACGAGGCGGAAACGGGGCTCCTCTGGATGTGGGCGGGACCCTCGTGTTTCCTCTCGAGTGGAGAAGGGTATGTCGGGGAACTTCTTGAGTTGCACCAAGGGAGCGAAGGACCCTTTCGACGTTCCAGAGGTGAGGTGTGATTAGCCCTGAGAAGCCTCTGCGGAAATGGGCCTCATCTCGCCTGCAGGGGAGAACCTCCTGGATATTCTCGAGTTGCGGCAGGTCTTCTCGAGTTACGACGGGGACCTCAGGGACCCGCTCTGGTGGCCTCAGGAAGGGCCAGTCCCCATGCGAGTTGCTAGGGGCCATCTCGAGATTCCTCTCCCGTCGATGCCGGGGCCGAAGACCTTGTGTGGAGTCGGGGCGGGAACCTGAGCATTCCTCTCCAGTGTTAACATGGATCTTGGGGTGCCTCTGAGTCTCACCAGGGGAGTCAGGCTTCATCTCGAGTGGGGGCATGCACGTGCGCTTTCCTCCCGAGCTGCAGCAGTAGGGTCACGCTTCCTGTCACGTGGATCAAGGGATCTGTGGCTTTCCCTCGAGGCTTTCCCACAGGGCTGTGCCAAGTGCCACCTTGGTGTGAGTCGATCCTCGGCGTGAAAGACGAGCCGGTGAAGGGAAAAGAGATTCCTCTGGAATGGACTGAGACATTTGGGGGACTCTTGAAATGGTGGCACGACCCTGGAGTTCCTCTCGACGTTCCTGTTGAGAGGGCCTCCTCTTGAGATGCGACGGGAACGCCGGGAATTCTTTCAGGACGAAGCAGGGAAAGGATCCCTCACCTCGAGCTACGAGGCGGAAACGGGGCTCCTCTGGATGTGGGTGGGACCCTCGTGTTTCCTCTCGAGTGGAGAAGGGTATGTCGGGGAACTTCTTGAGTTGCACCAAGGGAGTGAAGGACCCTTTCGACGTTCCAGAGGTGAGGTGTGATTAGCCCCGAGAAGCCTCTGCGGAAATGGGCCTCATCTCGCCTGCAGGGGAGAACCTCCTGGATATTCTCGAGTTGCGGCAGGTCTTCTCGAGTTTCGATGGGGACCTCAGGGACCCGCTATGGTGGCCTCAGGAAGGGCCAGTCCCCATGCGAGTTGCTAGGGGCCATCTCGAGATTCCTCTCCCGTCGATGCCGGGGCCTAAGACCTTGTGTGGAGTCGGGGCCAGAACCTGAGGATTCCTCTCCAGTGTTGCCATGGATTTTGGGGTGCCTCTGAGTCTCCCCAGGGGAGTCAGGACTTGTCTCGCGTGGGGGCATGCACGTGCGATTCCCTCCCGAGCTGCAGCAGTAGGGTCACGGTTCCTGTCACGTGGATCAAGGGATCTGTGGCTTTCCCTCGAGGCTTTCCCTCGAGGCTTTCCCACGAGGCTTTACCACAGGGCTGTGCCAAGTGCCACCTTGGTGTGAGTCGATCCTCAGCGTGAAAGATGAGCCGGTGAAGGGAAAAGAGTTTCCTCTGGAATGGACAGAGGCATCTGAGGGACTTCTGGAATGGTGGCACGACCCTGGAGTTCCTCTCGCCGTTCCTGTTGAGAGGGCCTCCTCTTGAGATGCGACGGGAACGCCGGGAATTCTTTCCCAACGAAGCAGGGAAAGGATGCCTCACCTCGAGCTACGAGGCGGAAACGGGGCTCCTCTGGATGTGGGCGGGACCCTCGTGTTTCCTCTCGAGTGGACAAGGGTATGTCGCGGAACTTCTTGAGTTGCACCAAGGGTGTGAAAGACCCTTTCGACGTTCCAGAGGTGAGGTGTGATTAGCCCCGAGAAGCCTCTGCGGAAATGGGCCTCATCTCGCCTGCAGGGGAGAACCTCCAGGATATTCTCGGCTTGTGGCAGGTCTTCTCGAGTTACGACGGGGACCTCAGGGACCCGCTCTGGTGGCCTCAGGAAGGGCCAGTCCCCATGCGAGTTGCTAGGGGCCATCTCGAGATTCCTCTCCCGTCGATGCCGGGGCCTAAGACCTTGTGTGGAGTCGGGGCCAGAACCTGAGGATTCCTCTCCAGTGTTGACATGGGTTTTGGGGAGCCTCTGAGTCTCCCCAGGCGAGTCAGGCCTCGTCTCGCGTGGGGGTATGCACGTGCCCTTCCCTCCCGAGCTGCAGCAGTAGGGTCACGCTTCCTGTCACGTGGATCAAGGGATCTGTGGCTTTCCCTCGAGGATTTCCCTCGAGGCTTTCCCAAGAGGCTTTCCCACAGGGCTGTGCCAAGTGCCACCTTGGTGTGAGTCGATCCTCGGCGTGAAAGACGAGCCGGTGAAGGGAAAAGAGATTCCTCTGGAATGGACTGAGACATCTGGGGGACTCTTGGAATGGTGGCACGACCCTGGAGTTCCTCTCGCCGTTCCTGTTGTGAGGGCCTCCTCTTGAGATGCGACGGGAACGCCGGGAATTCTTTCAGGACGAAGCAGGGAAAGGATCCCTCACCTCGAGCTACGAGGCGGAAACGGGGCTCCTCTGGATGTGGGCGGGACCCTCGTGTTTCCTCTCGAGTGGAGAAGGGTATGTCGGGGAACTTCTTGAGTTGCACCAAGGGAGTGAAGGACCCTTTCGACGTTCCAGAGGTGAGGTGTGATTAGCCCCGAGAAGCCTCTGCGGAAATGGGCCTTATCTCGCCTGCAGGGGAGAACCTCCTGGATATTCTCGAGTTGCGGCAGGTCTTCTCGAGTTACGACGGGGACCTCAGGGACCCGCTCTGGTGGCCTCAGGAAGGGCCAGTCCCCATGCGAGTTGCTAGGGGCCATCTCGAGATTCCTCTCCCGTCGATGCCGGTGCCTAAGACCTTGTGTGGAGTCGGGGCCAGAACCTGAGGATTCCTCTCCAGTGTTGACATGGATTTTGGGGTGCCTCTGAGTCTCCCCAGGGGAGTCAGGCTTCGTCTCGAGTGGGGACATGCACGTGCGATTCCCTCCCGAGCTGCAGCAGTAGGGTCACGCTTCCTGTCACGTGGATCAAGGGATCTGTGGCTTTCCCTCGAGGCTTTCCCTCGAGGCTTTCCCACGAGGCTTTCCCACAGGGCTGTGCCAAGTGCCACCTTGGTGTGGGTCGATCCTCAGCGTGAAAGATGAGCCGGTGAAGGGAAAAGAGGTTCCTCTGGAATGGACAGAGGCATCTGGTTGACTCTTGGAATGGTGGCACGACCCTGGAGTACCTCTCGCCGTTCCTGCTGAGAGGGCCTCCTCTTGAGATGCGACGGGAACAACGGGAATTCTTTCCCGACGAAGCAGGAAAAGGATCCCTCACCTCGAGCTAAGAGGCGGAAACGGGGCTCCTCTGGATGTGGGCGGGACCCTCGTGTTTACTCTCGAGTGGAGACGGGTATGTCGGGGAACTTCTTGAGTTGCACCAAGGGAGTGAAGGACCCTTTCGACGTTCCAGAGGTGAGGTGTGATTAGCCCCGAGAAGCCTCTGCGGAAATGAGCCTCATCTCGCCTGCAGGGCAGAACCTCCTGGATATTCTCGAGTTGCGGCAGGTCTTCTCGAGTTACGACGGGGACCTCAGGGACCCGCTCTGGTGGCCTCAGGAAGGGCCAGTCCCCATGCGAGTTGCTAGGGGCCATCTCGAGATTCCTCTCCCGTCGATGCCGGTGCCTAAGACCTTGTGTGGAGTCGGGGCCAGAACCTGAGGATTCCTCTCCAGTGTTGACATGGATCTTCGGGTGCCTCTGAGTTTCCCCAGGGGAGTCAGGCCTCGTCTCGAGTGGTGGCATGCACGTGCGCTTCCCTCCCGAGCTGCAGCAGTAGGGTCACGCTTCCTGTCACGTGGATCAAGGGATCTGTGGCTTTCCCTTGAGGCTTTCCCTCCAGGCTTTCCCACGAGGCTTTCCCACAGGGCTGTGCCAAGTGCCACCTTGGTGTGCGTCGATCTTCAGCGTGAAAGACGAGCCGGTGAAGGGAAAAGAGGTTCCTCTGGAATGGACTGAGATATCTGGGGGACTCTTGGAATGGAGGCACGACCCTGGAGTGCCTCTCCCCGTTCCTGTTGTGAGGGCCTCCTCTTGAGATGCGACGGGAACGCCGGGAATTCTTTCCCGACGAAGCAGGAAAAGGATCCCTCACCTCGAGCTAAGAGGCGGAAACGGGGCTCCTCTGGATGTGGGCGGGACCCTCGTGTTTACTCTCGAGTGGAGAAGGGTATGTCGGGGAACTTCTTGAGTTGCACCAAGGGAATGAAGGACCCTTTCGACGTTCCAGAGGTGAGGTGTGATTAGCCCCGAGAAGCCTCTGCGGAAATGGGCCTCATCTCGCCTGCAGGGCAGAACCTCCTGGATATTCTCGAGTTGCGGCAGGTCTTCTCGAGTTACGACGGGGACCTCAGGGACCCGCTCTGGTGGCCTCAGGAAGGGCCAGTCCCCATGCGAGTTGCTAGGGGCCATCTCGAGATTCCTCTCCCGTCGATGCCGGTGCCTAAGACCTTGTGTGGAGTCGGGGCCAGAACCTGAGGATTCCTCTCCAGTGTTGACATGGATTTTGGGGTGCCTCTGAGTCTCCCCAGGGGAGTCAGGCTTCGTCTCGAGTGGGGGCATGCATGTGCGATTCCCTCCCGAGCTGCAGCAGTAGGGTCACGCTTCCTGTCACGTGGATCAAGGGATCTGTGGCTTTCCCTCGAGGCTTTCCCACGAGGCTTTCCCACAGGGCTGTGCCAAGTGCCACCTTGGTGTGGGTCGATCCTCAGCGTGAAAGATGAGCCGGTGAAGGGAAAAGAGGTTCCTCTGGAATGGACAGAGGCATCTGGGTGACTCTTGGAATGGTGGCACGACCCTGGAGTACCTCTCGCCGTTCCTGTTGAGAGGGCCTCCTCTTGAGATGCGACGGGAACGCCGGGAATTCTTTCCCGACGAAGCAGGAAAAGGATCCCTCACCTCGAGCTAAGAGGCGGAAACGGGGCTCCTCTGGATGTGGGCGGGACCCTCGTGTTTACTCTCGAGTGTAGACGGATATGTCGGGGAACTTCTTGAGTTGTACCAAGGGTGGGAAGGAACCTTTCGACGTCCAAGAGGTGAGGTGTGATTAGCCCCGAGAAGCCTCTGCGGAAATGGGCCTCATCTCGCCTGCAGGGGAGAACCTCCTGGATATTCTCGAGTTGCGGCAGGTCTTCTCGAGTTACGACGGGTACCTCAGGGACCCGCTCTGGTGGCCTCAGGAAGGGCCAGTCCCCATGCGAGTTGCTAGGGGCCATCTCGGGATTCCTCTCCCATCGATGCCGGTGCCTAAGTCCTTGTGTGGAGTCGGGGCCGGAACCTGAGGATTCCTCTCCAGTGTTGACATGGATCTTCGGGTGCCTCTGAGTTTCCCCAGGGGAGTCAGGCCTCGTCTCGAGTGGGGGCATGCACGTGCGCTTCCCTCCCGAGCTGCAGCAGTAGGGTCACGCTTCCTCTCACGTGGATCAAGGGATCTGTGGCTTTCCCTCGAGGCTTTCCCTCGAGGCTTTCCCACGAGGCTTTCCCACAGGGCTGTGCCAAGTGCCACCTTGGTGTGAGTCGATCCTCGGCGTGAAAGACGAGCCGGTGAAGGGAAAAGAGATTCCTCTGGAATGGACTGAGACATTTGGGGGACTCTTGAAATGGTGGCACGACCCTGGAGTTCCTCTCGACGTTCCTGTTGAGAGGGCCTCCTCTTGAGATGCGACGGGAACGCCGGGAATTCTTTCAGGACGAAGCAGGGAAAGGATCCCTCACCTCGAGCTACGAGGCGGAAACGGGGCTCCTCTGGATGTGGGTGGGACCCTCGTGTTTCCTCTCGAGTGGAGAAGGGTATGTCGGGGAACTTCTTGAGTTGCACCAAGGGAGTGAAGGACCCTTTCGACGTTCCAGAGGTGAGGTGTGATTAGCCCCGAGAAGCCTCTGCGGAAATGGGCATCATCTCGCCTGCAGGGGAGAACCTCCTGGATATTCTCGAGTTGCGGCAGGTCTTCTCGAGTTTCGATGGGGACCTCAGGGACCCGCTATGGTGGCCTCAGGAAGGGCCAGTCCCCATGCGAGTTGCTAGGGGCCATCTCGAGATTCCTCTCCCGTCGATGCCGGGGCCTAAGACCTTGTGTGGAGTCGGGGCCAGAACCTGAGGATTCCTCTCCAGTGTTGCCATGGATTTTGGGGTGCCTCTGAGTCTCCCCAGGGGAGTCAGGACTTGTCTCGAGTGGGTCATGCACGTGCGATTCCCTCCCGAGCTGCAGCAGTAGGGTCACGGTTCCTGTCACGTGGATCAAGGGATCTGTGGCTTTCCCTCGAGGCTTTCCCTCGAGGCTTTCCCACGAGGCTTTCCCACAGGGCTGTGCCAAGTGCCACCTTGGTGTGAGTCGATCCTCAGCGTGAAAGATGAGCCGGTGAAGGGAAAAGAGTTTCCTCTGGAATGGACAGAGGCATCTGAGGGACTTCTGGAATGGTGGCACGACCCTGGAGTTCCTCTCGCCGTTCCTGTTGAGAGGGCCTCCTCTTGAGATGCGACGGGAACGCCGGGAATTCTTTCCCAACGAAGCAGGGAAAGGATCCCTCACCTCGAGCTACGAGGCGGAAACGGGGCTCCTATGGATGTGGGCGGGACCCTCGTGTTTCCTCTCGAGTGGACAAGGGTATGTCGGGGAACTTCTTGAGTTGCACCAAGGGTGTGAAAGACCCTTTCGACGTTCCAGAGGTGAGTTGTGATTAGCCCCGAGAAGCCTCTGCGGAAATGGGCCTCATCTCGCCTGCAGGGGAGAACCTCCTGGATATTCTCGAGTTGCGGCAGGTCTTCTCGAGTTACGACGGGGACCTCAGGGACACGCTCTGGTGGCCTCAGGAAGGGCCAGTCCCCATGCGAGTTGCTAGGGGCCATCTCGGGATTCCTCTCCCGTCGATGCCGGGACCTAAGGCCTTGTGTGGAGTCGGGCCGGAACCTGAGCATTCCTCTCCAGTGTTGACATGGATTTTGGGGTGCCTCTGAATCTCCCCAGGGGAGTCAGGCCTCGTCTCGAGTGGGGGCATGCACGTGCGCTTTCCTCCCCAGCTGCAGCAGTAGGGTCACGCTTCCTGTGACGTGGATCAAGGGATCTGTGGCTTTCCCTCGAGGCTTTCCCTGGAGGCTTTCCCACGAGGCTTTCCCACAGGGCTGTGCCAAGTGCCACCTTGGTGTGAGTCGATCCTCGGCGTGAAAGACGAGCCGGTGAAGGGAAAAGAGTTTCCTCTGGTATGGACTGAGACATCTGGGGGACTCTTGGAATGGTGGCACGACCCTGGAATTCCTCTCGCCGTTCCTGTTGTGAGGGCCTCCTCTTGAGATGCGACGGGAACGCCGGGAATTCTTTCCCGACGAAGCAGGAAAAGGATCCCTCACCTCGAGCTAAGAGGCGGAAACGGGGCTCCTCTGGATGTGGGCGGGACCCTCGTGTTTACTCTCGAGTGGAGACGGGTATGTCGGGGAACTTCTTGAGTTGTACCAAGGGTGGGAAGGAACCTTTCGACGTCCAAGAGGTGAGGTGTGATTAGCCCCGAGAAGCCTCTGCGGAAATGGGCCTCATCTCGCCTGCAGGGGAGAACCTCCTGGATATTCTCGAGTTGCGGCAGGTCTTCTCGAGTTACGACGGGGACTTCAGGGACCCGCTCTGGTGGCCTCAGGAAGGGCCAGTCCCCACGCGAGTTGCTAGGGGCCATCTCGAGATTCCTCTCCCGTCGATGCCGGGGCCTAAGACCTTGTGTGGAGTCGGGGCCAGAACCTGAGGATTCCTCTCCAGTGTTGACATGGATTTTGGGGAGCCTCTGAGTCTCCCCAGGCGAGTCAGGCCTCGTCTCGCGTGGGGGTATGCACGTGCGCTTCCCTCCCGAGCTGCAGCAGTAGGGTCACTCTTCCTGTCACGTGGATCAAGGGATCTGTGGCTTTCCCTCGAGGCTTTCCCTCGAGGCTTTCCCACGAGGCTTTCCCACAGGGCTGTGCCAAGTGCCACCTTGGTGTGAGTCGATCCTCGGCGTGAAAGACGAGCCGGTGAAGGGAAAAGAGATTCCTCTGGAATGGACTGAGACATCTGGGGGACTCTTGGAATGGTGGCACGACCCTGGAGTTCCTCTCGCCGTTCCTGTTGAGAGGGCCTCCTCTTGAGATGCGACGGGAACGCCGGGAATTCTTTCCCAACGAAGCAGGGAAAGGATCCCTCACCTCGAGCTACGAGGCGGAAACGGGGCTCCTCTGGATGTGGGCGGGACCCTCGTGTTTCCTCTCGAGTGGAGAAGGGTATGTCGCGGAACTTCTTGAGTTGCACCAAGGGAGTGAAGGACCCTTTCGACGTTCCAGAGGTGAGGTGTGATTAGCCCCGAGAAGCCTCTGCGGAAATGGGCCTCATCTCGCCTGCAGGGGAGAACCTCCAGGATATTCTCGGGTTGCGGCAGGTCTTCTCGAGTTACGACGGGGACCTCAGGGACCCGCTCTGGTGGCCTCAGGAAGGGCCAGTCCCCATGCGAGTTGCTAGGGGCCATCTCGAGATTCCTCTCCCGTCGATGCCGGTGCCTAAGACCTTGTGTGGAGTCGGGGCCAGAACCTGAGGATTCCTCTCCAGTGTTGACATGGATTTTGGGGTGCCTCTGAGTCTCCCCAGGGGAGTCAGGCTTCGTCTCGAGTGGGGGCATGCACGTGCGATGCCCTCCCGAGCTGCAGCAGTAGGGTCACGCTTCCTGTCACGTGGATCAAGGGATCTGTGGCTTTCCCTCGAGGCTTTCCCTCGAGGCTTTCCCACGAGGCTTTCCCACAGGGCTGTGCCAAGTGCCACCTTGGTGTGGGTCGATCCTCAGCGTGAAAGATGAGCCGGTGAAGGGAAAAGAGGTTCCTCTGGAATGGACAGAGGCATCTGGGTGACTCTTGGAATGGTGGCACGACCCTGGAGTACCTCTCGCCGTTCCTGTTGAGAGGGCCTCCTCTTGAGATGCGACGGGAACGCCGGGAATTCTTTCCCGACGAAGCAGGAAAAGGATCCCTCACCTCGAGCTAAGAGGCGGAAACGGGGCTCCTCTGGATGTGGGCGGGACCCTCGTGTTTACTCTCGAGTGTAGACGGATATGTCGGGGAACTTCTTGAGTTGTACCAAGGGTGGGAAGGAACCTTTCGACGTCCAAGAGGTGAGGTGTGATTAGCCCCGAGAAGCCTCTGCGGAAATGGGCCTCATCTCGCCTGCAGGGGAGAACCTCCTGGATATTCTCGAGTTGCGGCAGGTCTTCTCGAGTTACGACGGGTACCTCAGGGACCCGCTCTGGTGGCCTCAGGAAGGGCCAGTCCCCATGCGAGTTGCTAGGGGCCATCTCGGGATTCCTCTCCCATCGATGCCGGTGCCTAAGTCCTTGTGTGGAGTCGGGGCCGGAACCTGAGGATTCCTCTCCAGTGTTGACATGGATCTTCGGGTGCCTCTGAGTTTCCCCAGGGGAGTCAGGCCTCGTCTCGAGTGGGGGCATGCACGTGCGCTTCCCTCCCGAGCTGCAGCAGTAGGGTCACGCTTCCTGTCACGTGGATCAAGGGATCTGTGGCTTTCCCTCGAGGCTTTCCCTCGAGGCTTTCCCACGAGGCTTTCCCACAGGGCTGTGCCAAGTGCCACCTTGGTGTGAGTCGATCCTCGGCGTGAAAGACGAGCCGGTGAAGGGAAAAAAGATTCCTCTGGAATGGACCTAGACATTTGGGGGACTCTTGAAATGGTGGCACGACCCTGGAGTTCCTCTCGACGTTCCTGTTGAGAGGGCCTCCTCTTGAGATGCGACGGGAACGCCGGGAATTCTTTCAGGACGAAGCAGGGAAAGGATCCCTCACCTCGAGCTACGAGGCGGAAACGGGGCTCCTCTGGATGTGGGTGGGACCCTCGTGTTTCCTCTCGAGTGGAGAAGGGTATGTCGGGGAACTTCTTGAGTTGCACCAAGGGAGTGAAGGACCCTTTCGACGTTCCAGAGGTGAGGTGTGATTAGCCCCGAGAAGCCTCTGCGGAAATGGGCATCATCTCGCCTGCAGGGGAGAACCTCCTGGATATTCTCGAGTTGCGGCAGGTCTTCTCGAGTTTCGATGGGGACCTCAGGGACCCGCTATGGTGGCCTCAGGAAGGGCCAGTCCCCATGCGAGTTGCTAGGGGCCATCTCGAGATTCCTCTCCCGTCGATGCCGGGGCCTAAGACCTTGTGTGGAGTCGGGGCCAGAACCTGAGGATTCCTCTCCAGTGTTGCCATGGATTTTGGGGTGCCTCTGAGTCTCCCCAGGGGAGTCAGGACTTGTCTCGCGTGGGTCATGCACGTGCGATTCCCTCCCGAGCTGTAGCAGTAGGGTCACGGTTCCTGTCACGTGGATCAAGGGATCTGTGGCTTTCCCTCGAGGCTTTCCCTCGAGGCTTTCCCACGAGGCTTTCCCACAGGGCTGTGCCAAGTGCCACCTTGGTGTGAGTCGATCCTCAGCGTGAAAGATGAGCCGGTGAAGGGAAAAGAGTTTCCTCTGGAATGGACAGAGGCATCTGAGGGACTTCTGGAATGGTGGCACGACCCTGGAGTTCCTCTCGCCGTTCCTGTTGAGAGGGCCTCCTCTTGAGATGCGACGGGAACGCCGGGAATTCTTTCCCAACGAAGCAGGGAAAGGATGCCTCACCTCGAGCTACGAGGCGGAAACGGGGCTCCTATGGATGTGGGCGGGACCCTCGTGTTTCCTCTCGAGTGGACAAGGGTATGTCGGGGAACTTCTTGAGTTGCACCAAGGGTGTGAAAGACCCTTTCGACGTTCCAGAGGTGAGTTGTGATTAGCCCCGAGAAGCCTCTGCGGAAATGGGCCTCATCTCGCCTGCAGGGGAGAACCTCCTGGATATTCTCGAGTTGCGGCAGGTCTTCTCGAGTTACGACGGGGACCTCAGGGACACGCTCTGGTGGCCTCAGGAAGGGCCAGTCCCCATGCGAGTTGCTAGGGGCCATCTCGGGATTCCTCTCCCGTCGATGCCGGGACCTAAGGCCTTGTGTGGAGTCGGGCCGGAACCTGAGCATTCCTCTCCAGTGTTGACATGGATTTTGGGGTGCCTCTGAATCTCCCCAGGGGAGTCAGGCCTCGTCTCGAGTGGGGGCATGCACGTGCGCTTTCCTCCCCAGCTGCAGCAGTAGGGTCACGCTTCCTGTCACGTGGATCAAGGGATCTGTGGCTTTCCCTCGAGGCTTTCCCTGGAGGCTTTCCCACGAGGCTTTCCCACAGGGCTGTGCCAAGTGCCACCTTGGTGTGAGTCGATCCTCGGCGTGAAAGACGAGCCGGTGAAGGGAAAAGAGTTTCCTCTGGTATGGACTGAGACATCTGGGGGACTCTTGGAATGGTGGCACGACCCTGGAATTCCTCTCGCCGTTCCTGTTGTGAGGGCCTCCTCTTGAGATGCGACGGGAACGCCGGGAATTCTTTCCCGACGAAGCAGGAAAAGGATCCCTCACCTCGAGCTAAGAGGCGGAAACGGGGCTCCTCTGGATGTGGGCGGGACCCTCGTGTTTACTCTCGAGTGGAGACGGGTATGTCGGGGAACTTCTTGAGTTGTACCAAGGGTGGGAAGGAACCTTTCGACGTCCAAGAGGTGAGGTGTGATTAGCCCCGAGAAGCCTCTGCGGAAATGGGCCTCATCTCGCCAGCAGGGGAGAACCTCCTGGATATTCTCGAGTTGCGGCAGGTCTTCTCGAGTTACGACGGGGACTTCAGGGACCCGCTCTGGTGGCCTCAGGAAGGGCCACTCCCCACGCGAGTTGCTAGGGGCCATCTCGAGATTCCTCTCCCGTCGATGCCGGGGCCTAAGACCTTGTGTGGAGTCGGGGCCAGAACCTGAGGATTCCTCTCCAGTGTTGACATGGATTTTGGGGAGCCTCTGAGTCTCCCCAGGCGAGTCAGGCCTCGTCTCGCGTGGGGGTATGCACGTGCGCTTCCCTCCCGAGCTGCAGCAGTAGGGTCACTCTTCCTGTCACGTGGATCAAGGGATCTGTGGCTTTCCCTCGAGGCTTTCCCTCGAGGCTTTCCCACGAGGCTTTCCCACAGGGCTGTGCCAAGTGCCACCTTGGTGTGAGTCGATCCTCGGCGTGAAAGACGAGCCGGTGAAGGGAAAAGAGATTCCTCTGGAATGGACTGAGACATCTGGGGGACTCTTGGAATGGTGGCACGACCCTGGAGTTCCTCTCGCCGTTCCTGTTGAGAGGGCCTCCTCTTGAGATGCGACGGGAACGCCGGGAATTCTTTCCCAACGAAGCAGGGAAAGGATCCCTCACCTCGAGCTACGAGGCGGAAACGGGGCTCCTCTGGATGTGGGCGGGACCCTCGTGTTTCCTCTCGAGTGGAGAAGGGTATGTCGCGGAACTTCTTGAGTTGCACCAAGGGAGTGAAGGACCCTTTCGACGTTCCAGAGGTGAGGTGTGATTAGCCCCGAGAAGCCTCTGCGGAAATGGGCCTCATCTCGCCTGCAGGGGAGAACCTCCAGGATATTCTCGGGTTGCGGCAGGTCTTCTCGAGTTACGACGGGGACCTCAGGGACCCGCTCTGGTGGCCTCAGGAAGGGCCAGTCCCCATGCGAGTTGCTAGGGGCCATCTCGAGATTCCTCTCCCGTCGATGCCGGGGCCTAAGACCTTGTGTGGAGTCGGGGCCAGAACCTGAGGATTCCTCTCCAGTGTTGCCATGGATTTTGGGGTGCCTCTGAGTCTCCCCAGGGGAGTCAGGACTTGTCTCGCGTGGGTCATGCACGTGCGATTCCCTCCCGAGCTGTAGCAGTAGGGTCACGGTTCCTGTCACGTGGATCAAGGGATCTGTGGCTTTCCCTCGAGGCTTTCCCTCGAGGCTTTCCCACGAGGCTTTCCCACAGGGCTGTGCCAAGTGCCACCTTGGTGTGAGTCGATCCTCAGCGTGAAAGATGAGCCGGTGAAGGGAAAAGAGTTTCCTCTGGAATGGACAGAGGCATCTGAGGGACTTCTGGAATGGTGGCACGACCCTGGAGTTCCTCTCGCCGTTCCTGTTGAGAGGGCCTCCTCTTGAGATGCGACGGGAACGCCGGGAATTCTTTCCCAACGAAGCAGGGAAAGGATGCCTCACCTCGAGCTACGAGGCGGAAACGGGGCTCCTATGGATGTGGGCGGGACCCTCGTGTTTCCTCTCGAGTGGACAAGGGTATGTCGGGGAACTTCTTGAGTTGCACCAAGGGTGTGAAAGACCCTTTCGACGTTCCAGAGGTGAGTTGTGATTAGCCCCGAGAAGCCTCTGCGGAAATGGGCCTCATCTCGCCTGCAGGGGAGAACCTCCTGGATATTCTCGAGTTGCGGCAGGTCTTCTCGAGTTACGACGGGGACCTCAGGGACACGCTCTGGTGGCCTCAGGAAGGGCCAGTCCCCATGCGAGTTGCTAGGGGCCATCTCGGGATTCCTCTCCCGTCGATGCCGGGACCTAAGGCCTTGTGTGGAGTCGGGCCGGAACCTGAGCATTCCTCTCCAGTGTTGACATGGATTTTGGGGTGCCTCTGAATCTCCCCAGGGGAGTCAGGCCTCGTCTCGAGTGGGGGCATGCACGTGCGCTTTCCTCCCCAGCTGCAGCAGTAGGGTCACGCTTCCTGTCACGTGGATCAAGGGATCTGTGGCTTTCCCTCGAGGCTTTCCCTGGAGGCTTTCCCACGAGGCTTTCCCACAGGGCTGTGCCAAGTGCCACCTTGGTGTGAGTCGATCCTCGGCGTGAAAGACGAGCCGGTGAAGGGAAAAGAGTTTCCTCTGGTATGGACTGAGACATCTGGGGGACTCTTGGAATGGTGGCACGACCCTGGAATTCCTCTCGCCGTTCCTGTTGTGAGGGCCTCCTCTTGAGATGCGACGGGAACGCCGGGAATTCTTTCCCGACGAAGCAGGAAAAGGATCCCTCACCTCGAGCTAAGAGGCGGAAACGGGGCTCCTCTGGATGTGGGCGGGACCCTCGTGTTTACTCTCGAGTGGAGACGGGTATGTCGGGGAACTTCTTGAGTTGTACCAAGGGTGGGAAGGAACCTTTCGACGTCCAAGAGGTGAGGTGTGATTAGCCCCGAGAAGCCTCTGCGGAAATGGGCCTCATCTCGCCAGCAGGGGAGAACCTCCTGGATATTCTCGAGTTGCGGCAGGTCTTCTCGAGTTACGACGGGGACTTCAGGGACCCGCTCTGGTGGCCTCAGGAAGGGCCACTCCCCACGCGAGTTGCTAGGGGCCATCTCGAGATTCCTCTCCCGTCGATGCCGGGGCCTAAGACCTTGTGTGGAGTCGGGGCCAGAACCTGAGGATTCCTCTCCAGTGTTGACATGGATTTTGGGGAGCCTCTGAGTCTCCCCAGGCGAGTCAGGCCTCGTCTCGCGTGGGGGTATGCACGTGCGCTTCCCTCCCGAGCTGCAGCAGTAGGGTCACTCTTCCTGTCACGTGGATCAAGGGATCTGTGGCTTTCCCTCGAGGCTTTCCCTCGAGGCTTTCCCACGAGGCTTTCCCACAGGGCTGTGCCAAGTGCCACCTTGGTGTGAGTCGATCCTCGGCGTGAAAGACGAGCCGGTGAAGGGAAAAGAGATTCCTCTGGAATGGACTGAGACATCTGGGGGACTCTTGGAATGGTGGCACGACCCTGGAGTTCCTCTCGCCGTTCCTGTTGAGAGGGCCTCCTCTTGAGATGCGACGGGAACGCCGGGAATTCTTTCCCAACGAAGCAGGGAAAGGATCCCTCACCTCGAGCTACGAGGCGGAAACGGGGCTCCTCTGGATGTGGGCGGGACCCTCGTGTTTCCTCTCGAGTGGAGAAGGGTATGTCGCGGAACTTCTTGAGTTGCACCAAGGGAGTGAAGGACCCTTTCGACGTTCCAGAGGTGAGGTGTGATTAGCCCCGAGAAGCCTCTGCGGAAATGGGCCTCATCTCGCCTGCAGGGGAGAACCTCCAGGATATTCTCGGGTTGCGGCAGGTCTTCTCGAGTTACGACGGGGACCTCAGGGACCCGCTCTGGTGGCCTCAGGAAGGGCCAGTCCCCATGCGAGTTGCTAGGGGCCATCTCGAGATTCCTCTCCCGTCGATGCCGGTGCCTAAGACCTTGTGTGGAGTCGGGGCCAGAACCTGAGGATTCCTCTCCAGTGTTGACATGGATTTTGGGGTGCCTCTGAGTCTCCCCAGGGGAGTCAGGCTTCGTCTCGAGTGGGGGCATGCACGTGCGATGCCCTCCCGAGCTGCAGCAGTAGGGTCACGCTTCCTGTCACGTGGATCAAGGGATCTGTGGCTTTCCCTCGAGGCTTTCCCTCGAGGCTTTCCCACGAGGCTTTCCCACAGGGCTGTGCCAAGTGCCACCTTGGTGTGGGTCGATCCTCAGCGTGAAAGATGAGCCGGTGAAGGGAAAAGAGGTTCCTCTGGAATGGACAGAGGCATCTGGGTGACTCTTGGAATGGTGGCACGACCCTGGAGTACCTCTCGCCGTTCCTGTTGAGAGGGCCTCCTCTTGAGATGCGACGGGAACGCCGGGAATTCTTTCCCGACGAAGCAGGAAAAGGATCCCTCACCTCGAGCTAAGAGGCGGAAACGGGGCTCCTCTGGATGTGGGCGGGACCCTCGTGTTTACTCTCGAGTGTAGACGGATATGTCGGGGAACTTCTTGAGTTGTACCAAGGGTGGGAAGGAACCTTTCGACGTCCAAGAGGTGAGGTGTGATTAGCCCCGAGAAGCCTCTGCGGAAATGGGCCTCATCTCGCCTGCAGGGGAGAACCTCCTGGATATTCTCGAGTTGCGGCAGGTCTTCTCGAGTTACGACGGGTACCTCAGGGACCCGCTCTGGTGGCCTCAGGAAGGGCCAGTCCCCATGCGAGTTGCTAGGGGCCATCTCGGGATTCCTCTCCCATCGATGCCGGTGCCTAAGTCCTTGTGTGGAGTCGGGGCCGGAACCTGAGGATTCCTCTCCAGTGTTGACATGGATCTTCGGGTGCCTCTGAGTTTCCCCAGGGGAGTCAGGCCTCGTCTCGAGTGGGGGCATGCACGTGCGCTTCCCTCCCGAGCTGCAGCAGTAGGGTCACGCTTCCTGTCACGTGGATCAAGGGATCTGTGGCTTTCCCTCGAGGCTTTCCCTCGAGGCTTTCCCACGAGGCTTTCCCACAGGGCTGTGCCAAGTGCCACCTTGGTGTGAGTCGATCCTCGGCGTGAAAGACGAGCCGGTGAAGGGAAAAAAGATTCCTCTGGAATGGACCTAGACATTTGGGGGACTCTTGAAATGGTGGCACGACCCTGGAGTTCCTCTCGACGTTCCTGTTGAGAGGGCCTCCTCTTGAGATGCGACGGGAACGCCGGGAATTCTTTCAGGACGAAGCAGGGAAAGGATCCCTCACCTCGAGCTACGAGGCGGAAACGGGGCTCCTCTGGATGTGGGTGGGACCCTCGTGTTTCCTCTCGAGTGGAGAAGGGTATGTCGGGGAACTTCTTGAGTTGCACCAAGGGAGTGAAGGACCCTTTCGACGTTCCAGAGGTGAGGTGTGATTAGCCCCGAGAAGCCTCTGCGGAAATGGGCATCATCTCGCCTGCAGGGGAGAACCTCCTGGATATTCTCGAGTTGCGGCAGGTCTTCTCGAGTTTCGATGGGGACCTCAGGGACCCGCTATGGTGGCCTCAGGAAGGGCCAGTCCCCATGCGAGTTGCTAGGGGCCATCTCGAGATTCCTCTCCCGTCGATGCCGGGGCCTAAGACCTTGTGTGGAGTCGGGGCCAGAACCTGAGGATTCCTCTCCAGTGTTGCCATGGATTTTGGGGTGCCTCTGAGTCTCCCCAGGGGAGTCAGGACTTGTCTCGCGTGGGTCATGCACGTGCGATTCCCTCCCGAGCTGTAGCAGTAGGGTCACGGTTCCTGTCACGTGGATCAAGGGATCTGTGGCTTTCCCTCGAGGCTTTCCCTCGAGGCTTTCCCACGAGGCTTTCCCACAGGGCTGTGCCAAGTGCCACCTTGGTGTGAGTCGATCCTCAGCGTGAAAGATGAGCCGGTGAAGGGAAAAGAGTTTCCTCTGGAATGGACAGAGGCATCTGAGGGACTTCTGGAATGGTGGCACGACCCTGGAGTTCCTCTCGCCGTTCCTGTTGAGAGGGCCTCCTCTTGAGATGCGACGGGAACGCCGGGAATTCTTTCCCAACGAAGCAGGGAAAGGATGCCTCACCTCGAGCTACGAGGCGGAAACGGGGCTCCTATGGATGTGGGCGGGACCCTCGTGTTTCCTCTCGAGTGGACAAGGGTATGTCGGGGAACTTCTTGAGTTGCACCAAGGGTGTGAAAGACCCTTTCGACGTTCCAGAGGTGAGTTGTGATTAGCCCCGAGAAGCCTCTGCGGAAATGGGCCTCATCTCGCCTGCAGGGGAGAACCTCCTGGATATTCTCGAGTTGCGGCAGGTCTTCTCGAGTTACGACGGGGACCTCAGGGACACGCTCTGGTGGCCTCAGGAAGGGCCAGTCCCCATGCGAGTTGCTAGGGGCCATCTCGGGATTCCTCTCCCGTCGATGCCGGGACCTAAGGCCTTGTGTGGAGTCGGGCCGGAACCTGAGCATTCCTCTCCAGTGTTGACATGGATTTTGGGGTGCCTCTGAATCTCCCCAGGGGAGTCAGGCCTCGTCTCGAGTGGGGGCATGCACGTGCGCTTTCCTCCCCAGCTGCAGCAGTAGGGTCACGCTTCCTGTCACGTGGATCAAGGGATCTGTGGCTTTCCCTCGAGGCTTTCCCTGGAGGCTTTCCCACGAGGCTTTCCCACAGGGCTGTGCCAAGTGCCACCTTGGTGTGAGTCGATCCTCGGCGTGAAAGACGAGCCGGTAAAGGGAAAAGAGTTTCCTCTGGTATGGACTGAGACATCTGGGGGACTCTTGGAATGGTGGCACGACCCTGGAATTCCTCTCGCCGTTCCTGTTGTGAGGGCCTCCTCTTGAGATGCGACGGGAACGCCGGGAATTCTTTCCCGACGAAGCAGGAAAAGGATCCCTCACCTCGAGCTAAGAGGCGGAAACGGGGCTCCTCTGGATGTGGGCGGGACCCTCGTGTTTACTCTCGAGTGGAGACGGGTATGTCGGGGAACTTCTTGAGTTGTACCAAGGGTGGGAAGGAACCTTTCGACGTCCAAGAGGTGAGGTGTGATTAGCCCCGAGAAGCCTCTGCGGAAATGGGCCTCATCTCGCCAGCAGGGGAGAACCTCCTGGATATTCTCGAGTTGCGGCAGGTCTTCTCGAGTTACGACGGGGACTTCAGGGACCCGCTCTGGTGGCCTCAGGAAGGGCCACTCCCCACGCGAGTTGCTAGGGGCCATCTCGAGATTCCTCTCCCGTCGATGCCGGGGCCTAAGACCTTGTGTGGAGTCGGGGCCAGAACCTGAGGATTCCTCTCCAGTGTTGACATGGATTTTGGGGAGCCTCTGAGTCTCCCCAGGCGAGTCAGGCCTCGTCTCGCGTGGGGGTATGCACGTGCGCTTCCCTCCCGAGCTGCAGCAGTAGGGTCACTCTTCCTGTCACGTGGATCAAGGGATCTGTGGCTTTCCCTCGAGGCTTTCCCTCGAGGCTTTCCCACGAGGCTTTCCCACAGGGCTGTGCCAAGTGCCACCTTGGTGTGAGTCGATCCTCGGCGTGAAAGACGAGCCGGTGAAGGGAAAAGAGATTCCTCTGGAATGGACTGAGACATCTGGGGGACTCTTGGAATGGTGGCACGACCCTGGAGTTCCTCTCGCCGTTCCTGTTGAGAGGGCCTCCTCTTGAGATGCGACGGGAACGCCGGGAATTCTTTCCCAACGAAGCAGGGAAAGGATCCCTCACCTCGAGCTACGAGGCGGAAACGGGGCTCCTCTGGATGTGGGCGGGACCCTCGTGTTTCCTCTCGAGTGGAGAAGGGTATGTCGCGGAACTTCTTGAGTTGCACCAAGGGAGTGAAGGACCCTTTCGACGTTCCAGAGGTGAGGTGTGATTAGCCCCGAGAAGCCTCTGCGGAAATGGGCCTCATCTCGCCTGCAGGGGAGAACCTCCAGGATATTCTCGGGTTGCGGCAGGTCTTCTCGAGTTACGACGGGGACCTCAGGGACCCGCTCTGGTGGCCTCAGGAAGGGCCAGTCCCCATGCGAGTTGCTAGGGGCCATCTCGAGATTCCTCTCCCGTCGATGCCGGTGCCTAAGACCTTGTGTGGAGTCGGGGCCAGAACCTGAGGATTCCTCTCCAGTGTTGACATGGATTTTGGGGTGCCTCTGAGTCTCCCCAGGGGAGTCAGGCTTCGTCTCGAGTGGGGGCATGCACGTGCGATGCCCTCCCGAGCTGCAGCAGTAGGGTCACGCTTCCTGTCACGTGGATCAAGGGATCTGTGGCTTTCCCTCGAGGCTTTCCCTCGAGGCTTTCCCACGAGGCTTTCCCACAGGGCTGTGCCAAGTGCCACCTTGGTGTGGGTCGATCCTCAGCGTGAAAGATGAGCCGGTGAAGGGAAAAGAGGTTCCTCTGGAATGGACAGAGGCATCTGGGTGACTCTTGGAATGGTGGCACGACCCTGGAGTACCTCTCGCCGTTCCTGTTGAGAGGGCCTCCTCTTGAGATGCGACGGGAACGCCGGGAATTCTTTCCCGACGAAGCAGGAAAAGGATCCCTCACCTCGAGCTAAGAGGCGGAAACGGGGCTCCTCTGGATGTGGGCGGGACCCTCGTGTTTACTCTCGAGTGTAGACGGATATGTCGGGGAACTTCTTGAGTTGTACCAAGGGTGGGAAGGAACCTTTCGACGTCCAAGAGGTGAGGTGTGATTAGCCCCGAGAAGCCTCTGCGGAAATGGGCCTCATCTCGCCTGCAGGGGAGAACCTCCTGGATATTCTCGAGTTGCGGCAGGTCTTCTCGAGTTACGACGGGTACCTCAGGGACCCGCTCTGGTGGCCTCAGGAAGGGCCAGTCCCCATGCGAGTTGCTAGGGGCCATCTCGGGATTCCTCTCCCATCGATGCCGGTGCCTAAGTCCTTGTGTGGAGTCGGGGCCGGAACCTGAGGATTCCTCTCCAGTGTTGACATGGATCTTCGGGTGCCTCTGAGTTTCCCCAGGGGAGTCAGGCCTCGTCTCGAGTGGGGGCATGCACGTGCGCTTCCCTCCCGAGCTGCAGCAGTAGGGTCACGCTTCCTGTCACGTGGATCAAGGGATCTGTGGCTTTCCCTCGAGGCTTTCCCTCGAGGCTTTCCCACGAGGCTTTCCCACAGGGCTGTGCCAAGTGCCACCTTGGTGTGAGTCGATCCTCGGCGTGAAAGACGAGCTGGTGAAGGGAAAAAAGATTCCTCTGGAATGGACCTAGACATTTGGGGGACTCTTGAAATGGTGGCACGACCCTGGAGTTCCTCTCGACGTTCCTGTTGAGAGGGCCTCCTCTTGAGATGCGACGGGAACGCCGGGAATTCTTTCAGGACGAAGCAGGGAAAGGATCCCTCACCTCGAGCTACGAGGCGGAAACGGGGCTCCTCTGGATTTGGTGGGACCCTCGTGTTTCCTCTCGAGTGGAGAAGGGTATGTCGGGGAACTTCTTGAGTTGCACCAAGGGAGTGAAGGACCCTTTCGACGTTCCAGAGGTGAGGTGTGATTAGCCCCGAGAAGCCTCTGCGGAAATGGGCATCATCTCGCCTGCAGGGGAGAACCTCCTGGATATTCTCGAGTTGCGGCAGGTCTTCTCGAGTTTCGATGGGGACCTCAGGGACCCGCTATGGTGGCCTCAGGAAGGGCCAGTCCCCATGCGAGTTGCTAGGGGCCATCTCGAGATTCCTCTCCCGTCGATGCCGGGGCCTAAGACCTTGTGTGGAGTCGGGGCCAGAACCTGAGGATTCCTCTCCAGTGTTGCCATGGATTTTGGGGTGCCTCTGAGTCTCCCCAGGGGAGTCAGGACTTGTCTCGCGTGGGTCATGCACGTGCGATTCCCTCCCGAGCTGCAGCAGTAGGGTCACGGTTCCTGTCACGTGGATCAAGGGATCTGTGGCTTTCCCTCGAGGCTTTCCCTCGAGGCTTTCCCACGAGGCTTTCCCACAGGGCTGTGCCAAGTGCCACCTTGGTGTGAGTCGATCCTCAGCGTGAAAGATGAGCCGGTGAAGGGAAAAGAGTTTCCTCTGGAATGGACAGAGGCATCTGAGGGACTTCTGGAATGGTGGCACGACCCTGGAGTTCCTCTCGCCGTTCCTGTTGAGAGGGCCTCCTCTTGAGATGCGACGGGAACGCCGGGAATTCTTTCCCAACGAAGCAGGGAAAGGATGCCTCACCTCGAGCTACGAGGCGGAAACGGGGCTCCTATGGATGTGGGCGGGACCCTCGTGTTTCCTCTCGAGTGGACAAGGGTATGTCGGGGAACTTCTTGAGTTGCACCAAGGGTGTGAAAGACCCTTTCGACGTTCCAGAGGTGAGTTGTGATTAGCCCCGAGAAGCCTCTGCGGAAATGGGCCTCATCTCGCCTGCAGGGGAGAACCTCCTGGATATTCTCGAGTTGCGGCAGGTCTTCTCGAGTTACGACGGGGACCTCAGGGACACGCTCTGGTGGCCTCAGGAAGGGCCAGTCCCCATGCGAGTTGCTAGGGGCCATCTCGGGATTCCTCTCCCGTCGATGCCGGGACCTAAGGCCTTGTGTGGAGTCGGGCCGGAACCTGAGCATTCCTCTCCAGTGTTGACATGGATTTTGGGGTGCCTCTGAATCTCCCCAGGGGAGTCAGGCCTCGTCTCGAGTGGGGGCATGCACGTGCGCTTTCCTCCCCAGCTGCAGCAGTAGGGTCACGCTTCCTGTCACGTGGATCAAGGGATCTGTGGCTTTCCCTCGAGGCTTTCCCTGGAGGCTTTCCCACGAGGCTTTCCCACAGGGCTGTGCCAAGTGCCACCTTGGTGTGAGTCGATCCTCGGCGTGAAAGACGAGCCGGTGAAGGGAAAAGAGTTTCCTCTGGTATGGACTGAGACATCTGGGGGACTCTTGGAATGGTGGCACGACCCTGGAATTCCTCTCGCCGTTCCTGTTGTGAGGGCCTCCTCTTGAGATGCGACGGGAACGCCGGGAATTCTTTCCCGACGAAGCAGGAAAAGGATCCCTCACCTCGAGCTAAGAGGCGGAAACGGGGCTCCTCTGGATGTGGGCGGGACCCTCGTGTTTACTCTCGAGTGGAGACGGGTATGTCGGGGAACTTCTTGAGTTGTACCAAGGGTGGGAAGGAACCTTTCGACGTCCAAGAGGTGAGGTGTGATTAGCCCCGAGAAGCCTCTGCGGAAATGGGCCTCATCTCGCCTGCAGGGGAGAACCTCCTGGATATTCTCGAGTTGCGGCAGGTCTTCTCGAGTTACGACGGGGACTTCAGGGACCCGCTCTGGTGGCCTCAGGAAGGGCCAGTCCCCACGCGAGTTGCTAGGGGCCATCTCGAGATTCCTCTCCCGTCGATGCCGGGGCCTAAGACCTTGTGTGGAGTCGGGGCCAGAACCTGAGGATTCCTCTCCAGTGTTGACATGGATTTTGGGGAGCCTCTGAGTCTCCCCAGGCGAGTCAGGCCTCGTCTCACGTGGGGGTATGCACGTGCGCTTCCCTCCCGAGCTGCAGCAGTAGGGTCACTCTTCCTGTCACGTGGATCAAGGGATCTGTGGCTTTCCCTCGAGGCTTTCCCTCGAGGCTTTCCCACGAGGCTTTCCCACAGGGCTGTGCCAAGTGCCACCTTGGTGTGAGTCGATCCTCGGCGTGAAAGACGAGCCGGTGAAGGGAAAAGAGATTCCTCTGGAATGGACTGAGACATCTGGGGGACTCTTGGAATGGTGGCACGACCCTGGAGTTCCTCTCGCCGTTCCTGTTGAGAGGGCCTCCTCTTGAGATGCGACGGGAACGCCGGGAATTCTTTCAGGACGAAGCAGGGAAAGGATCCCTCACCTCGAGCTACGAGGCGGAAACGGGGCTCCTCTGGATGTGGGCGGGACCCTCGTGTTTCCTCTCGAGTGGAGAAGGGTATGTCGGGGAACTTCTTGAGTTGCACCAAGGGAGTGAAGGACCCTTTCGACGTTCCAGAGGTGAGGTGTGATTAGCCCCGAGAAGCCTCTGCGGAAATGGGCCTCATCTCGCCTGCAGGGGAGAACCTCCAGGATATTCTCGGGTTGCGGCAGGTCTTCTCGAGTTACGACGGGGACCTCAGAGACCCGCTCTGGTGGCCTCAGGAAGGGCCAGTCCCCATGCGAGTTGCTAGGGGCCATCTCGAGATTCCTCTCCCGTCGATGCCGGTGCCTAAGACCTTGTGTGGAGTCGGGGCCAGAACCTGAGGATTCCTCTCCAGTGTTGACATGGATTTTGGGGTGCCTCTGAGTCTCCCCAGGGGAGTCAGGCTTCGTCTCGAGTGGGGGCATGCACGTGCGATGCCCTCCCGAGCTGCAGCAGTAGGGTCACGCTTCCTGTCACGTGGATCAAGGGATCTGTGGCTTTCCCTCGAGGCTTTCCCTCGAGGCTTTCCCACGAGGCTTTCCCACAGGGCTGTGCCAAGTGCCACCTTGGTGTGGGTCGATCCTCAGCGTGAAAGATGAGCCGGTGAAGGGAAAAGAGGTTCCTCTGGAGTGGACAGAGGCATCTGGTTGACTCTTGGAATGGTGGCACGACCCTGGAGTACCTCTCGCCGTTCCTGTTGAGAGGGCCTCCTCTTGAGATGCGACGGGAACAACGGGAATTCTTTCCCGACGAAGCAGGAAAAGGATCCCTCACCTCGAGCTACGAGGCGGAAACGGGGCTCCTCTGGATGTGGGCGGGACCCTCGTGATTACTCTCGAGTGTAGACGGATATGTCGGGGAACTTCTTGAGTTGTACCAAGGGTGGGAAGGAACCTTTCGACGTCCAAGAGGTGAGGTGTGATTAGCCCCGAGAAGCCTCTGCCGAAATGGGCCTCATCTCGCCTGCAGGGGAGAACCTCCTGGATATTCTCGAGTTGCGGCAGGTCTTCTCGAGTTACGACGGGTACCTCAGGGACCCGCTCTGGTGGCCTCAGGAAGGGCCAGTCCCCATGCGAGTTGCTAGGGGCCATCTCGGGATTCCTCTCCCATCGATGCCGGTGCCTAAGTCCTTGTGTGGAGTCGGGGCCGGAACCTGAGGATTCCTCTCCAGTGTTGACATGGATCTTCGGGTGCCTCTGAGTTTCCCCATGGGAGTCAGGCCTCGTCTCGAGTGGGGGCATGCACGTGCGCTTCCCTCCCGAGCTGCAGCAGTAGGGTCACGCTTCCTGTCACGTGGATCAAGGGATCTGTGGCTTTCCCTTGAGGCTTTCCCTCCAGGCTTTCCCACGAGGCTTTCCCACAGGGCTGTGCCAAGTGCCACCTTGGTGTGCGTCGATCTTCGGCGTGAAAGACGAGCCGGTGAAGGGAAAAGAGGTTCCTCTGGTATGGACTGAGACATCTGGGGGACTCTTGGAATGGTGGCACGACCCTGGAATTCCTCTCGCCGTTCCTGTTGTGAGGGCCTCCTCTTGAGATACGACGGGAATGCCGGGAATTCTTTCCCGACGAAGCAGGGAAAGGATCCCTCACCTCGAGCTACGAGGCGGAAACGGGGCTCCTCTGGATGTGGGCGGGACCCTCGTGTTTCCTCTCGAGTGGAGAAGGGTATGTCGGGGAACTTCTTGAGTTGCACCAAGGGAGTGAAGGACCCTTTCGACGTTCCAGAGGTGAGGTGTGATTAGGCCCGAGAAGCCTCTGCGGAAATGGGCCTCATCTCGCCTGCAGGGGAGAACCTCCTGGATATTCTCGAGTTGCGCCAGGTCTTCTCGAGTTTCGATGGGGACCTCAGGGACCCGCTATGGTGGCCTCAGGAAGGGCCAGTCCCCTTGCGAGTTGCTAGGGGCCATCTCGAGATTCCTCTCCCGTCGATGCCGGGGCCTAAGACCTTGTGTGGAGTCGGGGCCAGAACCTGAGGATTCCTCTCCAGTGTTGCCATGGATTTTGGGGTGCCTCTGAGTCTCCCCAGGGGAGTCAGGACTTGTCTCGCGTGGGGGCATGCACGTGCGATTCCCTCCCGAGCTGCAGCAGTAGGGTCACGCTTCCTGTCACGTGGATCAAGGGATCTGTGGCTTTCCCTCGAGGCTTTCCCTCGAGGCTTTCCCACGAGGCTTTCCCACAGGGCTGTGCCAAGTGCCACCTTGGTGTGAGTCGATCCTCAGCGTGAAAGATGAGCCGGTGAAGGGAAAAGAGTTTCCTCTGGAATGGACAGAGGCATCTGAGGGACTTCTGGAATGGTGGCACGACCCTGGAGTTCCTCTCGCCGTTCCTGTTGAGAGGGCCTCCTCTTGAGATGCGACGGGAACGCCGGGAATTCTTTCCCAACGAAGCAGGGAAAGGATGCCTCACCTCGAGCTACGAGGCGGAAACGGGGCTCCTATGGATGTGGGCGGGACCCTCGTGTTTCCTCTCGAGTGGACAAGGGTATGTCGGGGAACTTCTTGAGTTGCACCAAGGGTGTGAAAGACCCTTTCGACGTTCCAGAGGTGAGTTGTGATTAGCCCCGAGAAGCCTCTGCGGAAATGGGCCTCATCTCGCCTGCAGGGGAGAACCTCCTGGATATTCTCGAGTTGCGGCAGGTCTTCTCGAGTTACGACGGGGACCTCAGGGACACGCTCTGGTGGCCTCAGGAAGGGCCAGTCCCCATGCGAGTTGCTAGGGGCCATCTCGGGATTCCTCTCCCGTCGATGCCGGGACCTAAGGCCTTGTGTGGAGTCGGGCCGGAACCTGAGCATTCCTCTCCAGTGTTGACATGGATTTTGGGGTGCCTCTGAATCTCCCCAGGGGAGTCAGGCCTCGTCTCGAGTGGGGGCATGCACGTGCGCTTTCCTCCCCAGCTGCAGCAGTAGGGTCACGCTTCCTGTCACGTGGATCAAGGGATCTGTGGCTTTCCCTCGAGGCTTTCCCTGGAGGCTTTCCCACGAGGCTTTCCCACAGGGCTGTGCCAAGTGCCACCTTGGTGTGAGTCGATCCTCGGCGTGAAAGACGAGCCGGTGAAGGGAAAAGAGTTTCCTCTGGTATGGACTGAGACATCTGGGGGACTCTTGGAATGGTGGCACGACCCTGGAATTCCTCTCGCCGTTCCTGTTGTGAGGGCCTCCTCTTGAGATGCGACGGGAACGCCGGGAATTCTTTCCCGACGAAGCAGGAAAAGGATCCCTCACCTCGAGCTAAGAGGCGGAAACGGGGCTCCTCTGGATGTGGGCGGGACCCTCGTGTTTACTCTCGAGTGGAGACGGGTATGTCGGGGAACTTCTTGAGTTGTACCAAGGGTGGGAAGGAACCTTTCGACGTCCAAGAGGTGAGGTGTGATTAGCCCCGAGAAGCCTCTGCGGAAATGGGCCTCATCTCGCCTGCAGGGGAGAACCTCCTGGATATTCTCGAGTTGCGGCAGGTCTTCTCGAGTTACGACGGGGACTTCAGGGACCCGCTCTGGTGGCCTCAGGAAGGGCCAGTCCCCACGCGAGTTGCTAGGGGCCATCTCGAGATTCCTCTCCCGTCGATGCCGGGGCCTAAGACCTTGTGTGGAGTCGGGGAGAGAACCTGAGGATTCCTCTCCAGTGTTGACATGGATTTTGGGGAGCCTCTGAGTCTCCCCAGGCGAGTCAGGCCTCGTCTCGCGTGGGGGTATGCACGTGCGCTTCCCTCCCGAGCTGCAGCAGTAGGGTCACTCTTCCTGTCACGTGGATCAAGGGATCTGTGGCTTTCCCTCGAGGCTTTCCCACAGGGCTGTGCCAAGTGCCACCTTGGTGTGAGTCGATCCTCGGCGTGAAAGACGAGCCGGTGAAGGGAAAAGAGATTCCTCTGGAATGGACTGAGACATCTGGGGGACTCTTGGAATGGTGGCACGACCCTGGAGTTCCTCTCGCCGTTCCTGTTGAGAGGGCCTCCTCTTGAGATGCGACGGGAACGCCGGGAATTCTTTCAGGACGAAGCAGGGAAAGGATCCCTCACCTCGAGCTACGAGGCGGAAACGGGGCTCCTCTGGATGTGGGCGGGACCCTCGTGTTTCCTCTCGAGTGGAGAAGGGTATGTCGGGGAACTTCTTGAGTTGCACCAAGGGAGTGAAGGACCGTTTCGACGTTCCAGAGGTGAGGTGTGATTAGCCCCGAGAAGCCTCTGCGGAAATGGGCCTCATCTCGCCTGCAGGGGAGAACCTCCAGGATATTCTCGGGTTGCGGCAGGTCTTCTCGAGTTACGACGGGGACCTCAGAGACCCGCTCTGGTGGCCTCAGGAAGGGCCAGTCCCCATGCGAGTTGCTAGGGGCCATCTCGAGATTCCTCTCCCGTCGATGCCGGTGCCTAAGACCTTGTGTGGAGTCGGGGCCAGAACCTGAGGATTCCTCTCCAGTGTTGACATGGATTTTGGGGTGCCTCTGAGTCTCCCCAGGGGAGTCAGGCTTCGTCTCGAGTGGGGGCATGCACGTGCGATGCCCTCCCGAGCTGCAGCAGTAGGGTCACGCTTCCTGTCACGTGGATCAAGGGATCTGTGGCTTTCCCTCGAGGCTTTCCCTCGAGGCTTTCCCACGAGGCTTTCCCACAGGGCTGTGCCAAGTGCCACCTTGGTGTGGGTCGATCCTCAGCGTGAAAGATGAGCCGGTGAAGGGAAAAGAGGTTCCTCTGGAGTGGACAGAGGCATCTGGTTGACTCTTGGAATGGTGGCACGACCCTGGAGTACCTCTCGCCGTTCCTGTTGAGAGGGCCTCCTCTTGAGATGCGACGGGAACGCCGGGAATTCTTTCCCGACGAAGCAGGAAAAGGATCCCTCACCTCGAGCTAAGAGGCGGAAACGGGGCTCCTCTGGATGTGGGCGGGACCCTCGTGTTTACTCTCGAGTGGAGACGGGTATGTCGGGGAACTTCTTGAGTTGTACCAAGGGTGGGAAGGAACCTTTCGACGTCCAAGAGGTGAGGTGTGATTAGCCCCGAGAAGCCTCTGCGGAAATGGGCCTCATCTCGCCTGCAGGGGAGAACCTCCTGGATATTCTCGAGTTGCGGCAGGTCTTCTCGAGTTACGACGGGTACCTCAGGGACCCGCTCTGGCGGCCTCAGGAAGGGCCAGTCCCCATGCGAGTTGCTAGGGGCCATCTCGGGATTCCTCTCCCATCGATGCCGGTGCCTAAGTCCTTGTGTGGAGTCGGGGCCGGAACCTGAGGATTCCTCTCCAGTGTTGACATGGATCTTCGGGTGCCTCTGAGTTTCCCCAGGGGAGTCAGGCCTCGTCTCGAGTGGGGGCATGCACGTGCGCTTCCCTCCCGAGCTGCAGCAGTAGGGTCACGCTTCCTGTCACGTGGATCAAGGGATCTGTGGCTTTCCCTTGAGGCTTTCCCTCCAGGCTTTCCCACGAGGCTTTCCCACAGGGCTGTGCCAAGTGCCACCTTGGTGTGCGTCGATCTTCGGCGTGAAAGACGAGCCGGTGAAGGGAAAAGAGGTTCCTCTGGTATGGACTGAGACATCTGGGGGACTCTTGGAATGGTGGCACGACCCTGGAATTCCTCTCGCCGTTCCTGTTGTGAGGGCCTCCTCTTGAGATACGACGGGAATGCCGGGAATTCTTTCCCGACGAAGCAGGGAAAGGATCCCTCACCTCGAGCTACGAGGCGGAAACGGGGCTCCTCTGGATGTGGGCGGGACCCTCGTGTTTCCTCTCGAGTGGAGAAGGGTATGTCGGGGAACTTCTTGAGTTGCACCAAGGGAGTGAAGGACCCTTTCGACGTTCCAGAGGTGAGGTGTGATTAGCCCTGAGAAGCCTCTGCGGAAATGGGCCTCATCTCGCCTGCACGGGAGAACCTCCTGGATATTCTCGAGTTGCGGCAGGTCTTCTCGAGTTACGACGGGGACCTCAGGGACCCGCTCTGGTGGCCTCAGGAAGGGCCAGTCCCCATGCGAGTTGCTAGGGGCCATCTCGAGATTCCTCTCCCGTCGATGCCGGGGCCTAAGACCTTGTGTGGAGTCGGGGCCAGAACCTGAGGATTCCTCTCCAGTGTTGACATGGATTTTGGGGTGCCTCTGAGTCTCCCCAGGGGAGTCAGGACTTGTCTCGCGTGGGGGCATGCACGTGCGATTCCCGCCCGAGCTGCAGCAGTAGGGTCACGCTTCCTGTCACGTGGATCAAGGGATCTGTGGCTTTCCCTCGAGGCTTTCCCTCGAGGCTTTCCCACGAGGCTTTCCCACAGGGCTGTGCCAAGTGCCACCTTGGTGTGAGTCGTTCCTCAGCGTGAAAGATGAGCCGGTGAAGGGAAAAGAGTTTCCTCTGGAATGGACAGAGGCATCTGAGGGACTTCTGGAATGGTGGCACGACCCTGGAGTTCCTCTCGCCGTTCCTGTTGAGAGGGCCTCCTCTTGAGATGCGACGGGAACGCCGGGAATTCTTTCCCAACGAAGCAGGGAAAGGATGCCTCACCTCGAGCTACGAGGCGGAAACGGGGCTCCTATGGATGTGGGCGGGACCCTCGTGTTTCCTCTCGAGTGGACAAGGGTATGTCGGGGAACTTCTTGAGTTGCACCAAGGGTGTGAAAGACCCTTTCGACGTTCCAGAGGTGAGTTGTGATTAGCCCCGATAAGCCTCTGCGGAAATGGGCCTCATCTCGCCTGCAGGGGAGAACCTCCTGGATATTCTCGAGTTGCGGCAGGTCTTCTCGAGTTACGACGGGGACCTCAGGGACACGCTCTGGTGGCCTCAGGAAGGGCCAGTCCCCATGCGAGTTGCTAGGGGCCATCTTGGGATTCCTCTCCCGTCGATGCCGGGACCTAAGGCCTTGTGTAGAGTCGGGCCGGAACCTGAGCATTCCTCTCCAGTGTTGACATGGATTTTGGGGTGCCTCTGAATCTCCCCAGGGGAGTCAGGCCTCGTCTCGAGTGGGGGCATGCACGTGCGCTTTCCTCCCCAGCTGCAGCAGTAGGGTCACGCTTCCTGTCACGTGGATCAAGGGATCTGTGGCTTTCCCTCGAGGCTTTCCCACGAGGCTTTCCCACAGGGCTGTGCCAAGTGCCACCTTGGTGTGAGTCGATCCTCGGCGTGAAAGACGAGCCGGTGAAGGGAAAAGAGTTTCCTCTGGTATGGACTGAGACATCTGGGGGACTCTTGGAATGGTGGCACGACCCTGGAGTTCCTCTCGCCGTTCCTGTTGAGAGGGCCTCCTCTTGAGATGCGACGGGAACGCCGGGAATTCATTCAGGACGAAGCAGGGAAAGGATCCCTCACCTCGAGCTACGAGGCGGAAACGGGGCTCCTCTGGATGTGGGCGGGACCCTCGTGTTTCCTCTCGAGTGGAGAAGGGTATGTCGGGGAACTTCTTGAGTTGCACCAAGGCAGTGAAGGACCCTTTCGACGTTCCAGAGGTGAGGTGTGATTAGCCCCGAGAAGCCTCTGCGGAAATGGGCCTCATCTCGCCTGCAGGGCAGAACCTCCTGGATATTCTCGAGTTGCGGCAGGTCTTCTCGAGTTACGACGGGGACCTCAGGGACCCGCTCTGGTGGCCTCAGGAAGGGCCAGTCCCCATGCGAGTTGCTAGGGGCCATCTCGAGATTCCTCTCCCGTCGATGCCGGTGCCTAAGACCTTGTGTGGAGTCGGGGCCAGAACCTGAGGATTCCTCTCCAGTGTTGACATGGATTTTGGGGTGCCTCTGAGTCTCCCCAGGGGAGTCAGGCTTCGTCTCGAGTGGGGGCATGCACGTGCGATTCCCTCCCGAGCTGCAGCAGTAGGGTCACGCTTCCTGTCACGTGGATCAAGGGATCTGTGGCTTTCCCTCGAGGCTTTCCCACAGGGCTTTGCCAAGTGCCACCTTCGTGTGGGTCGATCCTCAGCGTGAAAGATGAGCCGTTGAAGGGAAAAGATGTTCCTCTGGAATGGACAGAGGCATCTGGTTGACTCTTGGAATGGTGGCACGACCCTGGAGTACCTCTCGCCGTTCCTGTTGAGAGGGCCTCCTCTTGAAATGCGACGGGAACGCCGGGAATTCTTTCCCGACGAAGCAGGAAAAGGATCCCTCACCTCGAGCTAAGAGGCGGAAACGGGGCTCCTCTGGATGTGGGCGGGACCCTCGTGTTTACTCTCGAGTGGAGACGGGTATGTCGGGGAACTTCTTGAGTTGTACCAAGGGTGGGAAGGAACCTTTCGACGTCCAAGAGGTGAGGTGTGATTAGCCCCGAGAACCCTCTGCGGAAATGGGCCTCATCTCGCCTGCAGGGGAGAACCTCCTGGATATTCTCGAGTTGCGGCAGGTCTTCTCGAGTTACGACGGGGACCTCAGGGACCCGCTCTGGTGGCCTCAGGAAGGGCCAGTCCCCATGCGAGTTGCTAGGGGCCATCTCGAGATTCCTCTCCCGTCGATGCCGGGGCCTAAGACCTTGTGTGGAGTCGGGGCCAGAACCTGAGGATTCCTCTCCAGTGTTGCCATGGATTTTGGGGGTGCCTCTGAGCCTCCCCAGGCGAGTCAGGCCTCGTCTCGAGTGGGGGCATGCACGTGCGCTTCCCTCCCGAGCTGCAGCAGTAGGGTCACGCTTCCTGTCACGTGGATCAAGGGATCTGTGGCTTTCCCTCGAGGCTTTCCCACGAGGCTTTCCCACAGGGCTGTGCCAAGTGCCACCTTGGTGTGAGTCGATCCTCGGCGTGAAAGACGAGCCGGTGAAGGGAAAAGAGATTCCTCTGGAATGGACTGAGACATCTGGGGGACTCTTGGAATGGTGGCACGACCCTGGAGTTCCTCTCGCCGTTCCTGTTGAGAGGGCCTCCTCTTGAGATGCGACCGGAACGCCGGGAATTCTTTCCCGACGAAGCAGGGAAAGGATCCCTCACCTCGAGCTACGAGGCGGAAACGGGGCTCCTCTGGATGTGGGCGGGACCCTCGTGTTTCCTCTCGAGTGGAGAAGGGTATGTCGGGGAACTTCTTGAGTTGCACCAAGGGAGTGAAGGACCCTTTCGACGTTCCAGAGGTGAGGTGTGATTAGCCCCGAGAAGCCTCTGCGGAAATGGGCCTCATCTCGCCTGCAGGGGAGAACCTCCTGGATATTCTCGAGTTGCGGCAGGTCTTCTCGAGTTACGACGGGTACCTCAGGGACCCGCTCTGGTGGCCTCAGGAAGGGCCAGTCCCCATGCGAGTTGCTAGGGGCCATCTCGGGATTCCTCTCCCATCGATGCCGGTGCCTAAGTCCTTGTGTGGAGTCGGGGCCGGAACCTGAGGATTCCTCTCCAGTGTTGACATGGATCTTCCGGTGCCTCTGAGTTTCCCCAGGGGAGTCAGGCCTCGTCTCGAGTGGGGGCATGCACGTGCGCTTCCCTCCCGAGCTGCAGCAGTAGGGTCACGCTTCCTGTCACGTGGATCAAGGGATCTGTGGCTTTCCCTTGAGGCTTTCCCTCCAGGCTTTCCCACGAGGCTTTCCCACAGGGCTGTGCCAAGTGCCACCTTGGTGTGCGTCGATCTTCGGCGTGAAAGACGAGCCGGTGAAGGGAAAAGAGGTTCCTCTGGAATGGACTGAGATATCTGGGGGACTCTTGGAATGGAGGCACGACCCTGGAGTTCCTCTCCCCGTTCCTGTTGAGAGGGCCTCCTCTTGAGATGCGACGGGAACGCCGGGAATTCTTTCAGGACGAAGCAGGGAAAGGATCCCTCACCTCGAGCTACGAGGCGGAAACGGGGCTCCTCTGGATGTGGGCGGGACCCTCGTGTTTCCTCTCGAGTGGAGAAGGGTATGTCGGGGAACTTCTTGAGTTGCACCAAGGGAGTGAAGGACCCTTTCGACGTTCCAGAGGTGAGGTGTGATTAGCCCCGAGAAGCCTCTGCGGAAATGGGCCTCATCTCGCCTGCAGGGGAGAACCTCCTGGATATTCTCGAGTTGCGGCAGGTCTTCTCGAGTTACGACGGGGACCTCAGGGACCCGCTCTGGTGGCCTCAGGAAGGGCCAGTCCCCATGCGAGTTGCTAGGGGCCATCTCGAGATTCCTCTCCCGTCGATGCCGGGGCCTAAGACCTTGTGTGGAGTCGGGGCCAGAACCTGAGGATTCCTCTCCAGTGTTGACATGGATTTTGGGGTGCCTCTGAGTCTCCCCAGGGGAGTCAGGACTTGTCTCGCGTGGGGGCATGCACGTGCGATTCCCTCCAGAGCTGCAGCAGTAGGGTCACGCTTCCTGTCACGTGGATCAAGGGATCTGTGGCTTTCCCTCGAGGCTTTCCCTCGAGGCTTTCCCACGAGGCTTTCCCACAGGGCTGTGCCAAGTGCCACCTTGGTGTGAGTCGTTCCTCAGCGTGAAAGATGAGCCGGTGAAGGGAAAAGAGTTTCCTCTGGAATGGACAGAGGCATCTGAGGGACTTCTGGAATGGTGGCACGACCCTGGAGTTCCTCTCGCCGTTCCTGTTGAGAGGGCCTCCTCTTGAGATGCGACGGGAACGCCGGGAATTCTTTCAGGACGAAGCAGGGAAAGGATCCCTCACCTCGAGCTACGAGGCGGAAACGGGGCTCCTCTGGATGTGGGCGGGACCCTCGTGTTTCCTCTCGAGTGGAGAAGGGTATGTCGGGGAACTTCTTGAGTTGCACCAAGGGAGTGAAGGACCCTTTCGACGTTCCAGAGGTGAGGTGTGATTAGCCCCGAGAAGCCTCTGCGGAAATGGGCCTCATCTCGCCTGCAGGGCAGAACCTCCTGGATATTCTCGAGTTGCGGCAGGTCTTCTCGAGTTACGACGGGGACCTCAGGGACCCGCTCTGGTGGCCTCAGGAAGGGCCAGTCCCCATGCGAGTTGCTAGGGGCCATCTCGAGATTCCTCTCCCGTCGATGCCGGTGCCTAAGACCTTGTGTGGAGTCGGGGCCAGAACCTGAGGATTCCTCTCCAGTGTTGACATGGATTTTGGGGTGCCTCTGAGTCTCCCCAGGGGAGTCAGGCTTCGTCTCGAGTGGGGGCATGCACGTGCGATTCCCTCCGGAGCTGCAGCAGTAGGGTCACGCTTCCTGTCACGTGGATCAAGGGATCTGTGGCTTTCCCTCGAGGCTTTCCCTCGAGGCTTTCCCACGAGGCTTTCCCACAGGGCTGTGCCAAGTGCCACCTTGGTGTGAGTCGATCCTCGGCGTGAAAGACGAGCCGGTGAAGGGAAAAGAGTTTCCTCTGGAATGGACTGAGACATCTGGGGGACTCTTTGAACGGTGGCAGGACCCTGGAGTTCCTCTCGCCGTTCCTGTTGAGAGGGCCTCCTCTTGAGATGCGACGGGAACGCCCGAAATTCTTTCCCGACGAAACAGGGTAAGGATCCCTCACCTCGAGCTACGAGGTGGAAACGGGGCTCATCTGGATGTGGGCGGGACCCTCGTGTTTCCTCTCGAGTGGAGACGGGTATGTCTGGGAACTTCTTGAGTTGCACCAAGGGTGTGAAGGACCCTTTCGACGTTCCAGAGGTGAGGTGTGATTAGCCCCGAGAAGCCTCTGCGGAAATGGACCTCATCTCGCCTGCAGGGGAGAACCTCCTGGATATTCTCGAATGCGGCAGGTTTTCTCGAGTTACGACGGGGACCTCAGGGACCCGCTCTGGTGGCCTCAGGAAGGGCCAGACCCCATGCGAGTTGCTAGGGGCCATCTCGGGATTGCTCTCCCGTCGATGCCGGGGCCTAAGACCGTGTGTGGAGTCGGGGCCGGAACTTGAGGTTTCCTCTCCAGTGTTGACATATATTTTGGGGTGCCTCTGAGTCTCCCCATGGGAGTCAGGCCTCGTCTCGAATGGGGGCATGCACGTGCGATTTCCTCCCGAGCTGCAGCAGTAGGGTCACGTTTCCTGTCACGTGGATTAAGGGATCTGTGTCTTTCCATCGAGGCTTTCCCTCGAGGCTTTCCCACGAGGCTTTCCCACAGGGCTACGCCAAGTGCCACCTTGGTGTGAGTCGATCCTCGGCGTGAAAGAAGAGACGGTGAAGGGAAAAGAGGTTCCTCTGGAAAGGACTGAGATATCTGGGGGACTCTTGGAATGGTGGCACGACCCTGGAGTTCCTCTCGACTTTCCAGTTGAGAGGGCCTCCTCTTGAGATGCGACGGGAACGCCGGGAATTCTTTCCCGAAGAAGCAGGGAAAGGATCCCTCACCTCGAGCTCCGAGGCGGAAACGGGGCTCCTCTGGATGTGGGCGGGACCCTCGTGTTTCCTCTCGAGTGGAGACGGGTATGTCGGGGAACTTCTTGAGTTGCACCAAGGGTGTGAAGGACCCTTTCGACGTTACAGAGGTGAGGTGTGATTAGCCCCGAGAAGCCTCTGTGGACATGGGCCTCATCTCGCCTGCAGGGGAGAACCTCCTGGATTTTCTCGAGTTGCGGCAGGTCTTCTCGAGTTACGACGGGGACCTCAGGGACCCGCTCTGGTGGCCTCAGGAAGGGCCAGTCCCCATGCGAGGAGCTAGGGGCCATCTCTGGATTCCTCTCCCGTCGATGCCGGGGCCTAAGACCTTGTGTGGAGTCGGGTCCGGAACCTGAGGATTCCTCTCCAGTGTTGACATGGATCTTGGGGTGCCTCTGAGTCTCCCCAGGGGAGTCAGGCTTCGTCTCAAGAGGGGGCATGCACGCGTGCTTTCCTCCCGAGCTGCAGCAGTAGGGTCACGCTTCCTGTCACGTGGATCAAGGGATCTGTGGCTTTCCCTCGAGGCTGTCCCTCGAGGCTTTCCCACGAGGCTTTCCAAAGGGCTGTGCCAAGTGCCAGCTTGGTGTGAGTCGATCCTCGGTGTGAAAGACGAGCCGGTGAAGGGAAAAGAGGTTCCTCTGGAATGGACTGAGACATCTGGGGGTCTCTTGGAATGGTGGCACGAGCTTGGAGTTCCTCTCTCCGATCCTGTTGAGAGGGCCTCCTCTTGAGATGCGACAGGAACGCCGGAAATTCTTTCCAGACGAAGCTGTGAATGGATCCCTCACCTCGAGTTACGAGGCGGAAACGGGGCTCCTCTGAATGTGGGCGGGAACCTCGTTTTTCCTCTGGAGTGGAGACGGGTAAGTTCGGGAATTTCTTGAGTAGCACCAAGGGTGTGAAAGACCCTTTCGACGTTCCAGAGGTGAGGTGTGATTAGCCCCGAGAAGCCTCTGCGGAAATGGGCCTCATCTCGCCTGCAGGGGAGAACCTCCTGGATATTCTCGAGTTGCGGCAGGTCTTCACGAGTTACGACGGGGACCTCAGGGACCCGCTCTGGTGGCCTCAGGAAGGGCCAGACCACATGTGAGTTGCTAGGGGCCATCTCGGGATTCCCCTCCCGTCGATGCCGGGGCCTAAGACCTTGTGTGGAGTCGGGGCCGGAGCCTGAGCATTCCTCTCCAGTGTTGACATGGATCTGGGGGTGCCTCTGAGTCTCACCAGGGGAGTCAGGCTTCGTCTAGAGTGGGGGCATGCACGTGCGCTATCCTCCCGAGCTGCAGCAGTAGGGTCACGCTTCCTGTCACGTGGATCAAGGGATCTGTGGCTTTCCCTCGAGGCTTTCCCTCGAGGCTTTCCCACGAGGCTTTCCCACAGGGCTGTGCCAAGTGCCACCTTGGTGTGAGTCGATCCTCGGCGTGAAAGACGAGCCGGTGAAGGGAAAAGAGTTTCTTCGGGAATGGACTGAGACATCTTGGGGACGCTTTGAACGGTGGCAGGACCCTGGAGTTCCTCTCGCCGTTCCTGTTCAGAGGGCCTCCTCTTGAGATGCGACGGGAACGCCGGGAATTCTTTCCCGACGAAGCAGGGAAAGGATCCCTCACCTCGAGCTCCGAGGCGGAAACGGGGCTCCTCTGGATGCGGGCGGGACCCTCGTGTTTCCTCTCGAGTGGAGACGGGTATGTCGGGGAACTTCTTGAGTAGCACCAAGGGTGTGAAGGACCCTTTCGACGTTCCAGATGTGAGGAGTGATTAGCCCCGAGAAGCCTCTTTGGAAATGGGCCTCATTTCGCCTGCAGGGGAGAACCTCCTGGATATTCTCGAGTTGCGGCAGGACTTCTCGAGTTACGACGGGAAACTCAGGGACCCGCTTTGCTGGCCTCAGGAAGGGCTATTCCCCATGCGAGTTGCTAGGGGCCATCTCGGGATTCCTCTCCCGTCGCTGCCGGGGCCTAAGACCTTGTGTGGAGTAGGGGCCGGAACCTGAGGATTCCTTTCCAGTGTTGACATGGATCTTGGGGTGCCTCTGAGTCTCCCCAGGGGAGTCAGGCCTCGTCTCGAGTGCGGGTAGGCACGTGCGCTTCCCTCCCGAGCTGCCGCAGTAGGGTCACGCTTCCTGTCACGTGGATCAAGGGATCTGTGGCTTTCCCTCGAGGCTTTCCCTCGAGGCTTTCCCACGAGGCTTTCCACAGGGCTGTGCCAAGTGCCACCATGGTGTGAGTCGATCCTCGGCGTGAAAAACGAGCCGGTGAAGGAAAAGAGGTTCCTCTGGAATGGACTGAGACATCTGGGGGTCTCTTGGAATGGTGGCACGAGCTTGGAGTCCCTCTCTCCGTTCCTGTTGAGAGGGCCTCCTCTTGAGATGCGACAGGAACGTCGGGAATTCTTTCCCGACGAAGCAGTGAATGGATCCGTCAACTCGAGTTACGAGGCGGAAACGGGGCTACTCTGGATGTGGGCGGGACCCTCGTTTTTCCTCTCGAGTGGAGACGGGTATGTCGGGGAACTTCTTGAGTTGCACCAAGGGTGTGAAGGACCCTTTCGACGTTCCAGAGGTGAGGTGTGATTAGCCCCGAGAAGCCTCTGCGGAAATGGGCCTCATCTCGCCTGGAGGGGAGAACCTCCTGGATATTCTCGAGTTGCGGCAGGTCTTCTCGAGTTACGACGGGGTCCGCAGGGACCCGCTCTGGTGGCCTCAGGAAGGGCCAGTCCCCATGCGAGTTGCTAGAGGCCATCTCGGGATTCCTCTCCCGTCGATGCCGGGGACTAAGACCTTGTGTGGAGTCGGGGCCGGAACCTGAGCATTCCTCTCCAGTGTTGACATGGATCTTGGGGTGCCTCTGAGTCTCCCCAGGGGAGTCAGGCTTCGTCTCGAGTGGGGGCATGCACGTGCGCTTTCCTCCCGAGCTGCAGCAGTAGGGTCACGCTTCCTGTCCCGTGGATCAAGGGATCTGTGGCTTTCCCTCGAGGCTTTCACTCGAGGCTTTCCCACGAGGCTTTCCCACAGGGCTGTGCCAAGTGCAACCTTGGTGTGAGTCGATCCTCGGCGTGAAAGACGAGCCGGTGAAGGGAAAAGAGTTTCCTCTGGAATGGACTGAGACATCTGGGGGACTCTTCGAATGGTGGCACGACCCTGGAGTTCCTCTCGCCGTTCCTGTTGAGAGGGCCTCCTCTTGAGATGCGACGGGAACGCCGGGAATTCTTTCCCGACAAAGCAGGGAAAGGATCCCTCACCTCGAGCTCCGAGGCGGAAACGGGGCTCCTCTGGATGTGGGCGGGACCCTCGTGTTTCCTCTCGAGTGGAGACGGGTATGTCGGGGAACTTCTTGAGTTGCACCAAGGGTGTGAAGGACCCTTTCGACTTACCAGAGGTGAGGTGTGATTAGCCCCGAGAAGCCTCTGCGGAAATGGGCCTCATCTCGCCTGCAGGGGAGAACCTCCTGGATACTCTCGAGTTGCAGCAGGTTTTCTCGAGTTACGACGGGGACCTCAGGGACCCGCTCTGGTGTCCTCAGGAAGGGCCAGTCCCCATGCGAGTTGCTAGAGGCCATCTCGGGATTCCTCTCCCGTCGATGCCGGGGCCTAAGACCGTGTGTGGAGTCGGGGCTGGAACTTGAGGTTTCCTCTCCAGTGTTGACATATATTTTGGGGTGCCTCTGAGTCTCCCCAGGGGAGTCAGGCCTCGTCTCGAGAGGGGTAATGCACGCGCGCTTCCCTCCCGAGCTGCAGCAGTAGGGTCACGCTTCCTGTCCCGTGGATCAAGGGATCTGTGGCTTTCCCTCAAGGCTTTCCCTCGGGGCTTTCCCACGAGGCTTTCCACAGGGCTGTGCCAATTGCCACCTTCGTGTGAGTCGATCCTTGGCGTGAAAGACGAGCCGGTGAAGGGAAAAGAGGTTCCTCTGGAATGGACTGAGACATTTGGGGGTCTCTTGGAATGGTGGCACGGCCTTGGAGTTCCTCTCGCCGTTCCTGTTGAGAGGGCCTCCTCTTGAGATGCGACGGGAACGCCGGGAATTCTTTCCCGACGAATCAGGGAATGGATCCCTCACCTCGAGCTACGAGGCGGAAGCGGGGCTGCTCTGGATGTGGGCGGGACTCTCGTTTACCCTCTCGAGTGGAGACGGGTATGTTCGGGAATTTCTTGAGTAGCACCAAGGGTGTGAAATACCCTTTCGACGTTCCAGAGGTGAGGTGTGATTAGCCCCGAGAAGCATCTGTGGAAATGGGCCACATCTCGCCTGCAGGGGAGAACCTCCTGGATATTCTCGAGTTGCGGCAGGACTTCTCGAGTTACGACGGGGACCTCAGGGACCCGCTTTTGTGGCCTCAGGAAGGGCTAGTCCCCATGCGAGTTGCTAGGGGCCATCTCGGGATTCCTCTCCCGTCGATGCCAGGCCCTAAGACCTTGTGTGGAGTCGGGGCCGGAACCTGAGCATCCCTCTCCAGTGTTGACATGGATCTTGGGGTGCCTCTGAGTCTCCCCAGGGGAGTCAGTCCTCGTCTCGAGTCGGGGTATGCACGTTTGCAATCCTCCCGAGCTGCAGCAGTAGGGTCACGCTTCCTGTCACGTGGATCAAGGGATCTGTGGCTTTCCCTCGAGGCTTTCCCTCTAGGCTTTCCCACGAGGCTTTCCCACAGGGCTGTGCCAAGTGCCACCTTGGTGTGAGTCGATCCTCGGCGTGAAAGACGAACCGGTGAAGGGAAAAGAGGTTCCTCTGGAATGGACTGAGACATCTGGGGGACTCTTGGAATGGTGGCACGACCCTGGAGTTCCTCTCGCCGTTCCTGTTGAGAGGGCCTCCTCTTGAGATGCGACGGGAACGCCGGGAACTCTTTCCCGACGAAGCAGGGAAAGGATTCCTCACCTCGAGCTACGAGGCCGAAACGGGGCTCCGCTGGATGTGGGCGGGACCCTCGTGTTTCCTCTCGAGTGGAGACGGGTATGTCGGGGAACTTCTTGAGTTGCACCAAGGGTTTTAAGGACCCTTTCGACGTTCCAGAGGTGAGGTGTGATTGCCCCGAGAAGCCACTGCGGAAATGGGCCTCATCTCCCCTGGAGGGGAGAACCTCCTGGATTTTCTCGAGTTGCGGCAGGTCTTCTCGAGTTACGACGGGGACCTCAGGGACCCGCTCTGGTGGCCTCAGGAAAGGACAGTCCCCATGCGAATTGCTAGGGGCCAAATCGGGATTACTCTCCCGTCGATGCCGGGGCCTAAGACCTTGGGTGGGGTCGGGGCCGGTACCTGAGGATTCCTCTCCAGTGTTGACATGGATCTTGGGGTGCCTCTGAGTCTCCCCAGGGGAGTCATGCGTCGTCTCGAGTGGGGGCAGGCACGTGCGCTTCCCTCCCGAGCTGCAGCAGTAGGGTCACGCTTCCTGTCACGTGGATCAAGGGATCTGTGGCTTTCCCTCGAGGCTTTCCCTCGAGGCTTTCCCACGAGGCTTTCCCACAGGGCTGTTCCAAGTGCCACCTTGGTGTGAGTCGATCCTCGGCGTGAACGACGAGCCGGTGAAGGGAAAAGAGTTTCCTCTGGAATGGACTAAGACATCTGGGGGACTCTTTGAACGGTGGCAGGACCCTGGAGTTCCTCTCGCCGTTCCTGTTGAGAGGGCCTCCTCTTGAGATGCGACGGGAACGCCGGGAATTCTTTCCCGAGGAAGCAGGGAAAGGATCCCTCACCTCGAGTTATGAGGTGGAAACGGGGCTCCTCTGGATGTGGGCGGGACCCTCGTGTTTCCTCTCGAGTGGAGACGGGTATGTCAGGGAACTTCTTGAGTTGCACCAAGGGTGTGAAGGACCCTTTCGTCGTTCCAGAGGTGAGCTGTGATTAGCCCCGAGAAGCCTATGCGGAAATGGGCCTCATCTCGCCAGCAGGGGAGAACCTCCTGGATTTTCTCGAGTTGCGGCAGGTCTTCTCGAGTTACGACGGGGACCTCAGGGACCCGCTCTGGTGGCCTCAGGAAGGGCCAGTCCCCATGCGAGTTGCTAGAGGCCATCTCGGGATTCCTCTCCCGTCGATGCCGGGGCCTAAGACCTTGTGTGGAGTCGGGGCCGGAACCTGAGCATTCCTCTCCAGTGTTGACATGGATCTTGGGGTGCCTCTGAGTCTCCCCAGGGGAGTCAGGCTTCGTCTCGAGTGGGGGCATGCACGTGCGCTTTCCTCCCGAGCTGCAGCAGTAGGGTCACGCTTCCTGTCACGTGGATCAAGGGATCTGTGGCTTTCCCTCGAGGCTTTCCCTCCAGGCTTTTCCACGAGGCTTTCCCAAAGGGCTGTGCCAAGTGCCACCTTGGTGTGAGTCGATTCTCGGCGTGAAAGTCGAGCCGGTGAAGGGAAAAGAGTTTCCTCTGGAATGGACTGAGACATCTGGGGGACTCTTGGAATGGTGGCACGACCCTGGAGTTCCTCTCGCCGTTCCTGCTGAGAGGGCCTCCTCTTGAGATGCGACGGGAACGCCGGGAATTCTTTCCCAACGAAGCAGGGAAAGGATGCCTCACCTCGAGCTACGAGGCGGAAACGGGGCTCCTATGGATGTGGGCGGGACCCTCGTGTTTCCTCTCGAGTGGACAAGGGTATGTCGGGGAACTTCTTGAGTTGCACCAAGGGTGTGAAAGACCCTTTCGACGTTCCAGAGGTGAGTTGTGATTAGCCCCGATAAGCCTCTGCGGAAATGGGCCTCATCTCGCCTGCAGGGGAGAACCTCCTGGATATTCTCGAGTTGCGGCAGGTCTTCTCGAGTTACGACGGGGACCTCAGGGACACGCTCTGGTGGCCTCAGGAAGGGCCAGTCCCCATGCGAGTTGCTAGGGGCCATCTTGGGATTCCTCTCCCGTCGATGCCGGGACCTAAGGCCTTGTGTAGAGTCGGGCCGGAACCTGAGCATTCCTCTCCAGTGTTGACATGGATTTTGGGGTGCCTCTGAATCTCCCCAGGGGAGTCAGGCCTCGTCTCGAGTGGGGGCATGCACGTGCGCTTTCCTCCCCAGCTGCAGCAGTAGGGTCACGCTTCCTGTCACGTGGATCAAGGGATCTGTGGCTTTCCCTCGAGGCTTTCCCTGGAGGCTTTCCCACGAGGCTTTCCCACAGGGCTGTGCCAAGTGCCACCTTGGTGTGAGTCGATCCTCGGCGTGAAAGACGAGCCGGTGAAGGGAAAAGAGGTTCCTCTGGTATGGACTGAGACATCTGGGGGACTCTTGGAATGGTGGCACGACCCTGGAATTCCTCTCGCCGTTCCTGTTGTGAGGGCCTCCTCTTGAGATGCGACGGGAACGCCGGGAATTCTTTCCCGACGAAGCAGGAAAAGGATCCCTCACCTCGAGCTAAGAGGCGGAAACGGGGCTCCTCTGGATGTGGGCGGGACCCTCGTGTTTACTCTCGAGTGGAGACGGGTATGTCGGGGAACATCTTGAGTTGTACCAAGGGTGGGAAGGAACCTTTCGACGTCCAAGAGGTGAGGTGTGATTAGCCCCGAGAAGCCTCTGCGGAAATGGGCCTCATCTCGCCTGCAGGGGAGAACCTCCTGGATATTCTCGAGTTGCGGCAGGTCTTCTCGAGTTACGACGGGGACCTCAGGGACCCGCTCTGGTGGCCTCAGGAAGGGCCAGTCCCCATGCGAGTTGCTAGGGGCCATCTCGAGATTCCTCTCCCGTCGATGCCGGGGCCTAAGACCTTGTGTGGAGTCGGGGCCAGAACCTGAGGATTCCTCTCCAGTGTTGACATGGATTTTGGGGTGCCTCTGAGTCTCCCCAGGCGAGTCAGGCCTCGTCTCGAGTGGGGGCATGCACGTGCGCTTCCCTCCCGAGCTGCAGCAGTAGGGTCACGCTTCCTGTCACGTGGATCAAGGGATCTGTGGCTTTCCCTCGAGGCTTTCCCTCGAGGCTTTCCCACAGGGCTGTGCCAAGTGCCACCTTGGTGTGAGTCGATCCTCGGCGTGAAAGACGAGCCGGTGAAGGGAAAAGAGGTTCCTCTGGTATGGACTGAGACATCTGGGGGACTCTTGGAATGGTGGCACGACCCTGGAGTTCCTCTCGCCGTTCCTGTTGAGAGGGCCTCCTCTTGAGATGCGACGGGAACGCCGGGAATTCTTTCAGGACGAAGCAGGGAAAGGATCCCTCACCTCGAGCTACAAGGCGGAAACGGGGCTCCTCTGGATGTGGGCGGGACCCTCGTGTTTCCTCTCGAGTGGAGAAGGGTATGTCGGGGAACTTCTTGAGTTGCACCAAGGGAGTGAAGGACCCTTTCGACGTTCCAGAGGTGAGGTGTGATTAGCCCCGAGAAGCCTCTGCGGAAATGGGCCTCATCTCGCCTGCAGGGCAGAACCTCCTGGATATTCTCGAGTTGCGGCAGGTCTTCTCGAGTTACGACGGGGACCTCAGGGACCCGCTCTGGTGGCCTCAGGAAGGGCCAGTCCCCATGCGAGTTGCTAGGGGCCATCTCGAGATTCCTCTCCCGTCGATGCCGGGGCCTAAGACCTTGTGTGGAGTCGGGGCCAGAACCTGAGGATTCCTCTCCAGTGTTGACATGGATTTTGGGGTGCCTCTGAGTCTCCCCAGGGGAGTCAGGCTTCGTCTCGAGTGGGGGCATGCACGTGCGATTCCCTCCGGAGCTGCAGCAGTAGGGTCACGCTTCCTGTCACGTGGAACAAGGGATCTGTGGCTTTCCCTCGAGGCTTTCCCTGGAGGCTTTCCCACGAGGCTTTCCCACAGGGTTGTGCCAAGTGCCACCTTGGTGTGAGTCGATCCTCGGCGTGAAAGACGAGCCGGTGAAGGGAAAAGAGTTTCCTCTGGAATGGACTGAGACCTCTGGGGGACTCTTTGAACGGTGGCAGGACCCTGGAGTTCCTCTCGCCGTTCCTGTTGAGAGGGCCTCCTCTTGAGATGCGACGGGAACGCCCGAAATTCTTTCCCGACGAAACAGGGTAAGGATCCCTCACCTCGAGCTACGAGGTGGAAACGGGGCTCATCTGGATGTGGGCGGGACCCTCGTGTTTCCTCTCGAGTGGAGACGGGTATGTCTGGGAACTTCTTGAGTTGCACCAAGGGTGTGAAGGACCCTTTCGACGTTCCAGAGGTGAGGTGTGATTAGCCCCGAGAAGCCTCTGCGGAAATGGACCTCATCTCGCCTGCAGGGGAGAACCTCCTGGATATTCTCGAATGCGGCAGGTTTTCTCGAGTTACGACGGGGACCTCAGGGACCCGCTCTGGTGGCCTCAGGAAGGGCCAGACCCCATGCGAGTTGCTAGGGGCCATCTCGGGATTGCTCTCCCGTCGATGCCGGGGCCTAAGACCGTGTGTGGAGTCGGGGCCGGAACTTGAGGTTTCCTCTCCAGTGTTGACATATATTTTGGGGTGCCTCTGAGTCTCCCCATGGGAGTCAGGCCTCGTCTCGAATGGGGGCATGCACGTGCGATTTCCTCCCGAGCTGCAGCAGTAGGGTCACGTTTCCTGTCACGTGGATTAAGGGATCTGTGTCTTTCCATCGAGGCTTTCCCTCGAGGCTTTCCCACGAGGCTTTCCCACAGGGCTACGCCAAGTGCCACCTTGGTGTGAGTCGATCCTCGGCGTGAAAGAAGAGACGGTGAAGGGAAAAGAGGTTCCTCTGGAAAGGACTGAGATATCTAGGGGACTCTTGGAATGGTGGCACGACCCTGGAGTTCCTCTCGACTTTCCAGTTGAGAGGGCCTCCTCTTGAGATGAGACGGGAACGCCGGGAATTCTTTCCCGAAGAAGCAGGGAAAGGATCCCTCACCTCGAGCTCCGAGGCGGAAACGGGGCTCCTCTGGATGTGGGCGGGACCCTCGTGTTTCCTCTCGAGTGGAGACGGGTATTCGGGGAACTTCTTGAGTTGCACCAAGGGTGTGAAGGACCCTTTCGACGTTACAGAGGTGAGGTGTGATTAGCCCCGAGAAGCCTCTGTGGACATGGGCCTCATCTCGCCTGCAGGGGAGAACCTCCTGGATTTTCTCGAGTTGCGGCAGGTCTTCTCGAGTTACGACGGGGACCTCAGGGACCCGCTCTGGTGGCCTCAGGAAGGGCCAGTCCCCATGCGAGGAGCTAGGGGCCATCTCTGGATTCCTCTCCCGTCGATGCCGGGGCCTAAGACCTTGTGTGGAGTCGGGTTCGGAACCTGAGGATTCCTCTCCAGTGTTGACATGGATCTTGGGGTGCCTCTGAGTCTCCCCAGGGGAGTCAGGCTTCGTCTCAAGAGGGGGCATGCACGCGTGCTTTCCTCCCGAGCTGCAGCAGTAGGGTCACGCTTCCTGTCACGTGGATCAAGGGATCTGTGGCTTTCCCTCGAGGCTGTCCCTCGAGGCTTTCCCACGAGGCTTTCCAAAGGGCTGTGCCAAGTGCCAGCTTGGTGTGAGTCGATCCTCGGTGTGAAAGACGAGCCGGTGAAGGGAAAAGAGGTTCCTCTGGAATGGACTGAGACATCTGGGGGTCTCTTGGAATGGTGGCACGAGCTTGGAGTTCCTCTCTCCGATCCTGTTGAGAGGGCCTCCTCTTGAGATGCGACAGGAACGCCGGAAATTCTTTCCAGACGAAGCTGTGAATGGATCCCTCACCTCGAGTTACGAGGCGGAAACGGGGCTCCTCTGGATGTGGGCGGGAACCTCGTTTTTCCTCTGGAGTGGAGACGGGTAAGTTCGGGAATTTCTTGAGTAGCACCAAGGGTGTGAAAGACCCTTTCGACGTTCCAGAGGTGAGGTGTGATTAGCCCCGAGAAGCCTCTGCGGAAATGGGCCTCATCTCGCCTGCAGGGGAGAACCTCCTGGATATTCTCGAGTTGCGGCAGGTCTTCACGAGTTACGACGGGGACCTCAGGGACCCGCTCTGGTGGCCTCAGGAAGGGCCAGACCACATGTGAGTTGCTAGGGGCCATCTCGGGATTCCCCTCCCGTCGATGCCGGGGCCTAAGACCTTGTGTGGAGTCGGGGCCGGAGCCTGAGCATTCCTCTCCAGTGTTGACATGGATCTGGGGGTGCCTCTGAGTCTCACCAGGGGAGTCAGGCTTCGTCTAGAGTGGGGGCATGCACGTGCGCTATCCTCCCGAGCTGCAGCAGTAGGGTCACGCTTCCTGTCACGTGGATCAAGGGATCTGTGGCTTTCCCTCGAGGCTTTCCCTCGAGGCTTTCCCACGAGGCTTTCCCACAGGGCTGTGCCAAGTGCCACCTTGGTGTGAGTCGATCCTCGGCGTGAAAGACGAGCCGGTGAAGGGAAAAGAGTTTCTTCGGGAATGGACTGAGACATCTTGGGGACGCTTTGAACGGTGGCAGGACCCTGGAGTTCCTCTCGCCGTTCCTGTTCAGAGGGCCTCCTCTTGAGATGCGACGGGAACGCCGGGAATTCTTTCCCGACGAAGCAGGGAAAGGATCCCTCACCTCGAGCTCCGAGGCGGAAACGGGGCTCCTCTGGATGCGGGCGGGACCCTCGTGTTTCCTCTCGAGTGGAGACGGGTATGTCGGGGAACTTCTTGAGTAGCACCAAGGGTGTGAAGGACCCTTTCGACGTTCCAGAGGTGAGGTGTGATTAGCCCCGAGAAGCCTCTGCGGAAATGGGCCTCATCTCGCCTGCAGGGGAGAACCTCCTGGATATTCTCGAGTTGCGGCAGGTCTTCTCGAGTTACGACGGGGAACTCAGGGACCCGCTCTGGTGGCCTCAGGAAGGGCCAGTCCCCATGCGAGTTGCTAGGGGCCATCACGGGATTGCTCTCCCTTCGATGCCGGGAAATAAGGCCTTGTGGGGAGTCGGGGCCGGAACCTGAGCATTCCTCTCCAGTGTTGACATGGATTTTGGGGTGCCTCTGAGTCTCCCCAGGGGAGTCAGGCCTCGTCTCGAGTGGGGGCATGCACGTGCGCTTCCCTCCCGAGCTGCAGCAGTAGGGTCACGCTTCCTGTCACGTGGATCAAGGGATCTGTGGCTTTCCCTCGAGGCTTTCCCACAGGGCTGTGCCAAGTGCCACCTTGGTGTGAGTCGATCCTCGGCGTGAAAGACGAGCCGGTGAAGGGAAAAGATGTTCCTCTGGGATGGACTGAGACATCTGGGGGATCTCTTGGAATGGTGGCACGACCCTGGAGTTCCTCTCGCTGTTACTGTTGAGAGGGCCTCCTCTTGAGATGCGACGGGAACGCCGGGAAATCTTTCCCGACGAAGCAGGGAAAGGATCCGTCACCTCGAGCTACGAGGCGGAAACGGGGCTCCTCTGGATGTGGGCGGGACGCTCGTGTTTCCTCTCGAGTGGAGAAGGGTATGTCGGGGAACTTCTTGAGTTGCACCAAGGGTGTGAAGGACCCTTTCGACGTTCCAGAGGTGAGGTGTGATTAGCCCCGAGAAGCCTCTGCGGAAATGGGCCTCATCTCGCCTGCAGGGGAGAACCTCCTGGATATTCTCGAGTTGCGGCAGGTCTTCTCGAGTTATGACGGGGACCTCAGGGACCCGCTCTCGTGGCCCCAGGAAGGGCCATTCCCCATGCGAGTTGCTAGGGGCCATCTCCGGATTCCTCTCCAGTCGATGCCGGGGCCTAAGACCTTGTGTGGAGTCGGGGCCGGAAACTGAGCATTCCTCTCCAGTGTTGACATGGATCTTGGGGTGCCTCTGAGTCTCCCCAAGGGAGTCAGGCTTCGTCTCGAGTGGGGGCATGCACGTGTGCTTTCCTCCCGAGCTGCAGCAGTAGGGTCACGCTTCCTGTCACGTGGATCAAGGGATCTGTGGCTTTCCCTCGAGGCTTTCCCTCGAGGCTTTCCCACGAGGCTTTCCCACAGGGCTGTGCCAAGTGCCTCCTTGGTGTGAGTCGATCCTCGGCGTGAAAAACGAGCCGGTGAAGGGAAAAGGGGTTCCTCTGGAATGGACTGAGACATCTGGGGGACTCTTGGAATGGTGGCACGACCCTGGAGTTCCTCTCGCCGTTCCTGTTCAGAGGGCCTCCTCTTGAGATGCGACGGGAACGCCGGGAATTCTTTCCCGACGAAGCAGGGAAAGGATCCGTCACCTCGAGCTACGAGGCGGAAACGGGGCTCCTCTGGATGTGGGCGGGACTCTCGTGTTTCCTCTCAAGTGGAGACGAGTATGTCGGGGAACTTCTTGAGTTGCACCCAGGGTGTGAAGGACCCTTTTGAAGTTCCAGAGGTGAGGTGTGATTAGCCCCGAGAAGGCTCTGCGGAAATGGGCCTCCTCTCGCATGGAGGGGAGAACCTCCTGGATTTTCTCGAGTTGCGGCAGGCCTTCTCGATTTACGACGGGGACCTCAGGGACCCGCTCTGGTGGCCTCAGGAAGGGCCAGTCCCCATGCGATTTGCTAGGGGCCATGTCGGGATTCCTCTCCCGTCGATGCCGGGGCCTAAGACCTTGTGTGGAGTCGGGGCCGGAACCTGAGCATTCCTCTTCAGTGTTGACATGGATTTTGGGGTGCCTCTGAGTCTCCCCAGGGGAGTCAGGCCTCGTCTCGAGTGGGGGCATGCACGTGCGCTTCCCTCCCGAGCTGTAGTAGTAGGGTCACGCTTCCTGTCACGTGGATCCTGGGATCTGTGGCTTTCCCTCGAGGCTTTCCCTCGAGGCTTTCCCACGAGGCTTTCCCACAGGGCTGTGCCAAGTGCCACCTTGGTGTGAGTCGATCCTCGGCGTGAAAGACGAGCCGGTGAAGGGAAAAGAGGTTCCTCTGGGATGGACTGAGACATCTGGGGGATCTCTTGGAATGGTGGCACGACCCTGGAGTTCCTCTCGCTGTTACTGTTGAGAGGGCCTCCTCTTGAGATTCGACGGGAACGCCGGGAATTCTTTCCCGACGAAGCAAGGAAAGGATCCGTCACCTCGAGCTACGAGGCGGAAACGGGCCTCCTCTGGATGTGGGCGGGACCCTCGTGTTTCCTCTCGAGTGGAGAAGGGTATGTCGGGGAACTTCTTGAGTTGCACCAAGGGTGTGAAGGACCCTTTCGACGTTCCAGAGGTGAGGTGTGATTAGCCCCGAGAAGCCTCTGCGGAAATGGGCCTCATCTCGCCTGCAGGGCAGAACCTCCTGGATATTCTCGAGTTGCGGCAGGTCTTCTCGAGTTACGACGGGGAACTCAGGGACCCGCTCTGGTGGCCTCAGGAAGGGCCAGTCCCCATGCGAGTTGCTAGGGGCCATCACGGGATTCCTCTCCCGTCGATGCCGGGAAATAAGGCCTTGTGGGGAGTCGGGGCCGGAACCTGAGCATTCCTCTCCAGTGTTGACATGGATTTTGGGGTGCCTCTGAGTCTCCCCAGGGGAGTCAGGCCTCGTCTCGAGTGGGGGCATGCACGTGCGCTTCCCTCCCGAGCTGCAGCAGTAGGGTCACGCTTCCTGTCACGTGGATCAAGGGATCTGTGGCTTTCCCTCGAGGCTTTCCCACAGGGCTGTGCCAAGTGCCACCTTGGTGTGAGTCGATCCTCGGCGTGAAAGACGAGCCGGTGAAGGGAAAAGAGGTTCCTCTGGGATGGACTGAGACATCTGGGGGATCTCTTGGAATGGTGGCACGACCCTGGAGTTCCTCTCGCTGTTACTGTTGAGAGGGCCTCCTCTTGAGATGCGACGGGAACGCCGGGAAATCTTTCCCGACGAAGCAGGGAAAGGATCCGTCACCTCGAGCTACGAGGCGGAAACGGGGCTCCTCTGGATGTGGGCGGGACGCTCGTGTTTCCTCTCGAGTGGAGAAGGGTATGTCGGGGAACTTCTTGAGTTGCACCAAGGGTGTGAAGGACCCTTTCGACGTTCCAGAGGTGAGGTGTGATTAGCCCCGGGAAGCTTCTGCGGAAATGGGCCTCATCTCGCCTGCAGGGGAGAACCTCCTGGATATTCTCGAGTTGCGGCAGGTCTTCTCGAGTTATGACGGGGACCTCAGGGACCCGCTCTCGTGGCCCCAGGAAGGGCCATTCCCCATGCGAGTTGCTAGGGGCCATCTCCGGATTCCTCTCCAGTCGATGCCGGGGCCTAAGACCTTGTGTGGAGTAGGGGCCGGAACCTGAGGATTCCTTTCCAGTGTTGACATGGATCTTGGGGTGCCTCTGAGTCTCCCCAGGGGAGTCAGGCCTCGTCTCGAGTGCGGGTAGGCACGTGCGCTTCCCTCCCGAGCTGCCGCAGTAGGGTCACGCTTCCTGTCACGTGGATCAAGGGATCTGTGGCTTTCCCTCGAGGCTTTCCCTCGAGGCTTTCCCACGAGGCTTTCCACAGGGCTGTGCCAAGTGCCACCATGGTGTGAGTCGATCCTCGGCGTGAAAAACGAGCCGGTGAAGGAAAAGAGGTTCCTCTGGAATGGACTGAGACATCTGGGGGTCTCTTGGAATGGTGGCACGAGCTTGGAGTCCCTCTCTCCATTCCTGTTGAGAGGGCCTCCTCTTGAGATGCGACAGGAACGTCGGGAATTCTTTCCCGACGAAGCAGTGAATGGATCCGTCAACTCGAGTTACGAGGCGGAAACGGGGCTACTCTGGATGTGGGCGGGACCCTCGTTTTTCCTCTCGAGTGGAGACGGGTATGTCGGGGAACTTCTTGAGTTGCACCAAGGGTGTGAAGGACCCTTTCGACGTTCCAGAGGTGAGGTGTGATTAGCCCCGAGAAGCCTCTGCGGAAATGGGCCTCATCTCGCCTGCAGGGGAGAACCTCCTGGATATTCTCGAGTTGCGGCAGGTCTTCTCGAGTTACGACGGGGAACTCAGGGACCCGCTCTGGTGGCCTCAGGAAGGGCCAGTCCCCATGCGAGTTGCTAGGGGCCATCACGGGATTCCTCTCCCGTCGATGCCGGGAAATAAGGCCTTGTGGGGAGTCGGGGCCGGAACCTGAGCATTCCTCTCCAGTGTTGACATGGATTTTGGGGTGCCTCTGAGTCTCCCCAGGGGAGTCAGGCCTCGTCTCGAGTGGGGGCATGCACGTGCGCTTCCCTCCCGAGCTGCAGCAGTAGGGTCACGCTTCCTGTCACGTGGATCAAGGGATCTGTGGCTTTCCCTCGAGGCCTCACCACAGGGCTGTGCCAAGTGCCACCTTGGTGTGAGTCGATCCTCGGCGTGAAAGACGAGCCGGTGAAGGGAAAAGAGGTTCCTCTGGGATGGACTGAGACATCTGGGGGATCTCTTGGAATGGTGGCACGAGCTTGGAGTCCCTCTCTCCATTCCTGTTGAGAGGGCCTCCTCTTGAGATGCGACAGGAACGTCGGGAAATCTTTCCCGACGAAGCAGGGAAAGGATCCGTCACCTCGAGCTACGAGGCGGAAACGGGGCTCCTCTGGATGTGGGCGGGACGCTCGTGTTTCCTCTCGAGTGGAGAAGGGTATGTCGGGGAACTTCTTGAGTTGCACCAAGGGTGTGAAGGACCCTTTCGACGTTCCAGAGGTGAGGTGTGATTAGCCCCGAGAAGCCTCTGCGGAAATGGGCCTCATCTCGCCTGCAGGGGAGAACCTCCTGGATATTCTCGAGTTGCGGCAGGTCTTCTCGAGTTATGACTGGGACCTCAGGGACCCGCTCTCGTGGCCCCAGGAAGGGCCATTCCCCATGCGAGTTGATAGGGGCCATCTCCGGATTCCTCTCCAGTCGATGCCGGGGCCTAAGACCTTGTGTGGAGTCGGGGCCGGAAACTGAGCATTCCTCTCCAGTGTTGACATGGATCTTGGGGTGCCTCTGAGTCTCCCCAAGGGAGTCAGGCTTCGTCTCGAGTGGGGGCATGCACGTGTGCTTTCCTCCCGAGCTGCAGCAGTAGGGTCACGCTTCCTGTCACGTGGATCAAGGGATCTGTGGCTTTCCCTCGAGGCTTTCCCTCGAGGCTTTCCCACGAGGCTTTCCCACAGGGCTGTGCCAAGTGCCTCCTTGGTGTGAGTCGATCCTCGGCGTGAAAAACGAGCCGGTGAAGGGAAAAGGGGTTCCTCTGGAATGGACTGAGACATCTGGGGGACTCTTGGAATGGTGGCACGACCCTGGAGTTCCTCTCGCCGTTCCTGTTCAGAGGGCCTCCTCTTGAGATGCGACGGGAACGCCGGGAATTCTTTCCCGACGAAGCAGGGAAAGGATCCGTCACCTCGAGCTACGAGGCGGAAACGGGGCTCCTCTGGATGTGGGCGGGACTCTCGTGTTTCCTCTCAAGTGGAGACGAGTATGTCGGGGAACTTCTTGAGTTGCACCCAGGGTGTGAAGGACCCTTTCGAAGTTCCAGAGGTGAGGTGTGATTAGCCCCGAGAAGGCTCTGCGGAAATGGGCCTCCTCTCGCATGGAGGGGAGAACCTCCTGGATTTTCTCGAGTTGCGGCAGGCCTTCTCGATTTACGACGGGGACCTCAGGGACCCGCTCTGGTGGCCTCAGGAAGGGCCAGTCCCCATGCGATTTGCTAGGGGCCATGTCGGGATTCCTCTCCCGTCGATGCCGGGGCCTAAGACCTTGTGTGGAGTCGGGGCCGGAACCTGAGCATTCCTCTTCAGTGTTGACATGGATTTTGGGGTGCCTCTGAGTCTCCCCAGGGGAGTCAGGCCTCGTCTCGAGTGGGGGCATGCACGTGCGCTTCCCTCCCGAGCTGTAGTAGTAGGTTCACGCTTCCTGTCACGTGGATCCTGGGATCTGTGGCTTTCCCTCGAGGCTTTCCCTCAAGGCTTTCCCACGAGGCTTTCCCACAGGGCTGTGCCACGTGCCACCTTGGTGTGAGTCGGTCCTCGGCGTGAAAGACGAGCCGGTGAAGGGAAAAGAGGTTCCTCTGGAATGGACTGAGACATCTGGGGGACTCTTGGAATGGTGGCACGACCCTGGAGTTCCTCTCGCCGTTCCGGTTGAGAGGGCCTCCTCTTGAGATGCGACGGGAACGCCGGGAACTCTTTCCCGACGAAGCGGGGAAAGGATCCCTCATCTCGAGCTACGAGGCGGAAACGGCGCTCCTTTGGATGTGGGCGGGACCCTCGTGTTTCCTCTCGAGTGGAAACGGGTATGTCGGGGAACTTCTTGATTTACACCAAGGGTGTGAAGGACCCTTTGGAATTTCCAGAGGTGAGGTGTGATCAGCCTCGAGACACCTCAGCGGAAATGGGCCTCATCTCGCCTGGAGGGGAGAACCTCCTGGATTTTCTCGAGTGGCGGCAGGTCTTCTCGAGTTACGACGGGGACCTCAGGGACCCGCTCTGGTGGCCTCAGGAAAGGCCAGTCCCCATGCGAGTTGCTAGGGGACCTCTCGGGATTCCTCTCCCGTCCATGCCGGGGCGTAAGACCTTGTGTGGAGTCGGACCCGGAACCTGAGGATTCCTCTCCAGTGTTGCCATGGATCTTGGGGTGTTTCGGAGTCTCCCCAGGGGAGTCAGGCCTCGTCTCGAGTAGGGGCATGCACGTGCGCTTTCCTCTCGAGCTGCAGCACTAGTGTCACGCTTCCTGTCACGTGGATCAAGGAATCTGTGGCTTTCCCTCGAGGCTGTCCCTCGAGGCTTTCCCACGAGGCTTTCCCACAGGGCTGTGCCAACTGCCACCTTGGTGTGAGTCGGTCCTCGGCGTGAAAGACGAGCCGGTGAAGGGAAAAGAGGTTCCTCTGGAATGGACTGAGACATCTGGGGGACTCTTGGAATGGTGGCACGACCCTGGAGTTCCTCTCGCCGTTCCTGTTGAGAGGGCCTCCTCTTGAGATGCGACGGGAAGGCCGGGAACTCTTTCCCGACGAAGCAGGGAAAGGATCCCTCATCTCGAGCTAGGAGGCGGAAACGGGGTCCTCTGGATGTGGGCGGGACCCTGGTGTTTCCTCTCGAGTGGAGACGGGTATGTCGGGGAACTTCTTGATTTGCACCAAGGGTGTGAAGGACCCTTTCGAAATTCCAGAGGTGAGGTGTGATCAGCCTCGAGACACCTCAGCGGAAATGGGCCTCATCTCGCCTGGAGGGGAGAACCTCCTGGATTTTCTCGAGTTGCGGCAGGTCTTCTCGAGTTACGACGGGGACCTCAGGGACCCGCTCTGGTGGCCTCAGGAAAGGCCAGTCCCCATGCGAGATGCTAGGGGACCTCTCGGGATTCCTCTCCCGTGCATGCCGGGGCCTCAGTCCTTGTGTGGAGTCGGGGCCGGAACCTGAGGATTCCTCTCCAGTGTTGCCATGGATCTTGGGGTGCTCCTGAGTCCACCCAGGGGAGTTAGGCCTCGTCTCGAGTAGGGGCCTGAACGTGCGCTTTCCTCCCGAGCTGAAGCAGTAGTGTCACGCTTCCTGTCACGTGGATCAAGGAATCTGTGGCTTTCCCTCAAGGCTGTCCCTTGAGGCTTTCCCACGAGGCTTTCCCACAGGGCTCTGCCACGTGCCACCTTGGTGTGAGTCGGTCCTCGGCGTGAAAGACGAGCCGGTGAAGGGAAATGAGGTGCCTCTGGAATGGACTGAGACATCTGGGGGACTCTTGGAATGGTGGCACGACCCTGGAGTTCCTCTCGCCGTTCCTGTTGAGAGGGCCTCCTCTTGAGATGCGACGGGAACGCCGGGAACTCTTTCCCGACGAAGCGGGGAAAGGATCCCTCATCTCGAGCTACGAGGCGGAAACGGCGCTCCTCTGGATGTGGGCGGGACCCTCGTGTTTCCTCTCGAGTGGAAACGGGTATGTCGGGGAACTTCTTGATTTACACCAAGGGTGTGAAGGACCCTTTCGAATTTCCAGAGGTGAGGTGTGATCAGCCTGGAGACACCTCAGCGGAAATGGGCCTCATCTCGCCTGGAGGGGAGAACCTCCTGGATTTTCTCGAGTTGCGGCAGGTCTTCTCGAGTTACGACGGGGACCTCAGGGACCCGCTCTGGTGGCCTCAGGAAAGGCCAGTCCCCATGCGAGTTGCTAGGGGACCTCTCGGGATTCCTCTCCCGTCCATGCCGGGGCGTAAGACCTTGTGTGGAGTCGGACCCGGAACCTGAGGATTCCTCTCCAGTGTTGCCATGGATCTTGGGGTGTTTCTGAGTCTCCCCAGGGGAGTCAGGCCTCGTCTCGAGTAGGGGCATGCACGTGCGCTTTCCTCTCGAGCTGCAGCACTAGTGTCACGCTTCCTGTCACGTGGATCAAGGAATCTGTGGCTTTCCCTCGAGGCTGTCCCTCGAGGCTTTCCCACGAGGCTTTCCCACAGGGCTGTGCCACCTGCCACCTTGGTGTGAGTCGGTCCTCGGCGTGAAAGACGAGCCGGTGAAGGGAAAAGAGGTTCCTCTGGAATGGACTGAGACATCTGGGGGACTCTTGGAATGGTGGCACGACCCTGGAGTTCCTCTCGCCGTTCCTGTTGAGAGGGCCTCCTCTTGAGATGCGACGGGAAGGCCGGGAACTCTTTCCCGACGAAGCAGGGAAAGGATCCCTCATCTCGAGCTACGAGGCGGAAACGGGGTCCTCTGGATGTGGGCGGGACCCTGGTGTTTCCTCTCGAGTGGAGACGGGTATGTCGGGGAACTTCTTGATTTGCACCAAGGGTTTGAGGGACCCTTTCGAAATTCCAGAGGTGAGGTGTGATCAGCCTCGAGACACCTCAGCGAAAATGGGCCTCATCTCGCCTGGAGGGGAGAACCTCCTGGATTTTCTCGAGTTGCGGCAGGTCTTCTCGAGTTACGACGGGGACCTCAGGGTCCCGCACTGGTGGCCTCAGGAAAGGCCAGTCCCCATGCGAGTTGCTAGGGGACCTCTCTGGATTCCTCTCCCGTCCATGCCGGGGCCTAAGACCATGTGTGGAGTCAGAGCCGGAACCTGAGGATTCCTCTCCAGTGTTGCCATGGATCTTGGGGTGTTTCTGAGTCTCCCCAGGGGAGTCAGGCCTCGTCTCGAGTAGGGGCATGCACGTGCGCTTTCCTGCCGAGCTTCAGGAGTAGTGACACGCTTCCTGTCACGTGGATCAAGGGATCTGTGGTTTCCCTCGAGGCTTTCCCTCGAGGCTATCCCACTAGGGTTTCCCACAGGGCTGTGCCGCGTGCCACCTTGGTGTGAGTCGATCCTCGGCGTGAAAGACGAGCCGGTGAAGGGAAAGAGGTTCCTCTGGTATGGACTGAGACATATGGGGCACTCTTGGAATGGTGGCACGACCCTGGAGTTCCTCTCGCCGTTTCTGTTGAGAGGGCCTCCTCTTGAGATGCGACGGGAACGCCGGGAACTCTTTCCCGACGAAGCAGGGAAAGGATCCCTCATCTCGAGACACGAGGCGGAAACGGGGCTCCTCTGGATGTGGGCGGGACCCTCGTGTTTCCTCTCGAGTGGAGACGGGTATGTCGGGGAACTTCTTGATTTGCACCAAGGGTGTGAAGGACCCTTTCGAAATTCCAGAGGTGAGGTGTGATCAGCCTCGAGACACCTCAGCGGAAATGGGCCTCATCTCGCCTGGAGGGGAGAACCTCCTGGATTTTCTCGAGTTGCGGCAGGTCTTCTCGAGTTACGACGGGGACCTCAGGGACCCGCTCTGGTGGCCTCAGGAAAGGCCAGTCCCCATGCGAGATGCTAGGGGACCTCTCGGGATTCCTCTCCCGTGCATGCCGGGGCCTCAGTCCTTGTGTGGAGTCGGGGCCGGAACCTGAGGATTCCTCTCCAGTGTTGCCATGGATCTTGGGGTGCTCCTGAGTCCACCCAGGGGAGTTAGGCCTCGTCTCGAGTAGGGGCCTGAACGTGCGCTTTCCTCCCGAGCTGAAGCAGTAGTGTCACGCTTCCTGTCACGTGGATCAAGGAATCTGTGGCTTTCCCTCAAGGCTGTCCCTTGAGGCTTTCCCACGAGGCTTTCCCACAGGGCTGTGCCACGTGCCACCTTGGTGTGAGTCGGTCCTCGGCGTGAAAGACGAGCCGGTGAAGGGAAATGAGGTGCCTCTGGAATGGACTGAGACATCTGGGGGACTCTTGGAATGGTGGCACGACCCTGGAGTTCCTCTCGCCGTTCCTGTTGAGAGGGCCTCCTCTTGAGATGCGACGGGAACGCCGGGAACTCTTTCCCAACGAAGCGGGGAAAGGATCCCTCATCTCGAGCTACGAGGCGGAAACGGCGCTCCTCTGGATGTGGGCGGGACCCTCGTGTTTCCTCTCGAGTGGAAACGGGTATGTCGGGGAACTTCTTGATTTACACCAAGGGTGTGAAGGACCCTTTCGAATTTCCAGAGGTGAGGTGTGATCAGCCTCGAGACACCTCAGCGGAAATGGGCCTCATCTCGCCTGGAGGGGAGAACCTCCTGGATTTTCTCGAGTTGCGGCAGGTCTTCTCGAGTCACGACGGGGACCTCAGGGTCCCGCACTGGTGGCCTCAGGAAAGGCCAGTCCCCATGCGAGTTGCTAGGGGACCTCTCGGGATTCCTCTCCCGTCCATGCCGGGGCGTAAGACCTTGTGTGGAGTCGGACCCGGAACCTGAGGATTCCTCTCCAGTGTTGCCATGGATCTTGGGGTGTTTCTGAGTCTCCCCAGGGGAGTCAGGCCTCGTCTCGAGTAGGGGCATGCACGTGCGCTTTCCTCTCGAGCTGCAGCACTAGTGTCACGCTTCCTGTCACGTGGATCAAGGAATCTGTGGCTTTCCCTCGAGGCTGTCCCTCGAGGCTTTCCCACGAGGCTTTCCCACAGGGCTGTGCCACCTGCCACCTTGGTGTGAGTCGGTCCTCGGCGTGAAAGACGAGCCGGTGAAGGGAAAAGAGGTTCCTCTGGAATGGACTGAGACATCTGGGGGACTCTTGGAATGGTGGCACGACCCTGGAGTTCCTCTCGCCGTTCCTGTTGAGAGGGCCTCCTTTTGAGATGCGACGGGAAGGCCGGGAACTCTTTCCCGACGAAGCAGGGAAAGGATCCCTCATCTCGAGCTACGAGGCGGAAACGGGGTCCTCTGGATGTGGGCGGGACCCTGGTGTTTCCTCTCGAGTGGAGACGGGTATGTCGGGGAACTTCTTGATTTGCACCAAGGGTTTGAAGGACCCTTTCGAAATTCCAGAGGTGAGGTGTGATCAGCCTCGAGACACCTCAGCGGAAATGGGCCTCATCTCGCCTGGAGGGGAGAACCTCCTGGATTTTCTCGAGTTGCGGCAGGTCTTCTCGAGTTACGACGGGGACCTCAGGGTCCCGCACTGGTGGCCTCAGGAAAGGCCAGTCCCCATGCGAGTTGCTAGGGGACCTCTCTGGATTCCTCTCCCGTCCATGCCGGGGCCTAAGACCATGTGTGGAGTCAGAGCCGGAACCTGAGGATTCCTCTCCAGTGTTGCCATGGATCTTGGGGTGTTTCTGAGTCTCCCCAGGGGAGTCAGGCCTCGTCTCGAGTAGGGGCATGCACGTGCGCTTTCCTGCCGAGCTTCAGGAGTAGTGACACGCTTCCTGTCACGTGGATCAAGGGATCTGTGGTTTCCCTCGAGGCTTTCGCTCGAGGCTATCCCACTAGGGTTTCCCACAGGGCTGTGCCGCGTGCCACCTTGGTGTGAGTCGATCCTCGGCGTGAAAGACGAGCCGGTGAAGGGAAAGAGGTTCCTCTGGTATGGACTGAGACATATGGGGGACTCTTGGAATGGTGGCACGACCCTGGAGTTCCTCTCGCCGTTTCTGTTGAGAGGGCCTCCTCTTGAGATGCGACGGGAACGCCGGGAACTCTTTCCCGACGAAGCAGGGAAAGGATCCCTCATCTCGAGACACGAGGCGGAAACGGGGCTCCTCTGGATGTGGGCGGGACCCTCGTGTTTCCTCTCGAGTGGAGACGGGTATGTCGGGGAACTTCTTGATTTGCACCAAGGGTGTGAAGGACCCTTTCGAAATTCCAGAGGTCAGGTGTGATCAGCCTCGAGACACCTCAGCGGAAATGGGCCTCATCTCGCCTGGAGGGGAGAACCTCCTGGATTTTCTCGAGTTGCGGCAGGTCTTCTCGAGTTACGATGGGGACCTCAGGGACCCGCTCTGGTGGCCTCAGGAAAGGCCAGTCCCCATGCGAGATGCTAGGGGACCTCTCGGGATTCCTCTCCCGTGCATGCCGGGGCCTCAGTCCTTGTGTGGAGTCGGGGCCGGAACCTGAGGATTCCTCTCCAGTGTTGCCATGGATCTTGGGGTGCTCCTGAGTCCACCCAGGGGAGTTAGGCCTCGTCTCGAGTAGGGGCCTGAACGTGCGCTTTCCTCCCGAGCTGAAGCAGTAGTGTCACGCTTCCTGTCACGTGGATCAAGGAATCTGTGGCTTTCCCTCAAGGCTGTCCCTTGAGGCTTTCCCACGAGGCTTTCCCACAGGGCTGTGCCACGTGCCACCTTGGTGTGAGTCGGTCCTCGGCGTGAAAGACGAGCCGGTGAAGGGAAATGAGGTGCCTCTGGAATGGACTGAGACATCTGGGGGACTCTTGGAATGGTGGCACGACCCTGGAGTTCCTCTCGCCGTTCCTGTTGAGAGGGCCTCCTCTTGAGATGCGACGGGAACGCCGGGAACTCTTTCCCAACGAAGCGGGGAAAGGATCCCTCATCTCGAGCTACGAGGCGGAAACGGCGCTCCTCTGGATGTGGGCGGGACCCTCGTGTTTCCTCTCGAGTGGAAACGGGTATGTCGGGGAACTTCTTGATTTACACCAAGGGTGTGAAGGACCCTTTCGAATTTCCAGAGGTGAGGTGTGATCAGCCTCGAGACACCTCAGCGGAAATGGGCCTCATCTCGCCTGGAGGGGAGAACCTCCTGGATTTTCTCGAGTTGCGGCAGGTCTTCTCGAGTCACGACGGGGACCTCAGGGTCCCGCACTGGTGGCCTCAGGAAAGGCCAGTCCCCATGCGAGTTGCTAGGGGACCTCTCGGGATTCCTCTCCCGTCCATGCCGGGGCCTAAGACCATGTGTGGAGTCAGAGCCGGAACCTGAGGATTCCTCTCCAGTGTTGCCATGGATCTTGGGGTGTTTCTGAGTCTCCCCAGGGGAGTCAGGCCTCGTCTCGAGTAGGGGCATGCACGTGCGCTTTCCTCCCGAGCTGAAGCAGTAGTGTCACGCTTCCTGTCACGTGGATCAAGGAATCTGTGTCTTTCCCTCAAGGCTGTCCCTTGAGGCTTTCCCACGAGGCTTTCCCACAGGGCTGTGCCACGTGCCACCTTGGTGTGAGTCGGTCCTCGGCATGAAAGACGAGCCGGTGAAGGGAAATGAGGTGCCTCTGGAATGGACTGAGACATCTGGGGGACTCTTGGAATGGTGGAACGACCCTGGAGTTCCTCTCGCCGTTCCTGTTGAGAGGGCCTCCTCTTGAGATGCGACGGGAACGCCGGGAACTCTTTCCCGACGAAGCGGGGAAAGGATCCCTCATCTCGAGCTACGAGGCGGAAACGGGGCTCCTCTGGATGTGGGTGGGACCCTCGTGTTTCCTCTCGAGTGGAAACGGGTATGTCGGGGAACTTCTTGATTTACACCAAGGGTGTGAAGGACCCTTTCGAATTTCCAGAGGTGAGGTGTGATCAGCCTCGAGACACCTCAGCGGAAATGGGCCTCATCTCGCCTGGAGGGGAGAACCTCCTGGATTTTCTCGAGTTGCGGCAGGTCTTTTCGAGTTACGACGGGGACCTCAGGGACCCGCTCTGGTGGCCTCAGGAAAGGCCAGTCCCCATGCGAGTTGCTACGGGACCTCTCGGGATTCCTCTCCCAAGCATGCCGGGGCCTAAGACCTTGTGTGGAGTCGGACCCGGAACCTGAGGATTCCTCTCCAGTGTTGCCATGGATCTTGGGGTGTTTCTGAGTCTCCCCAGGGGAGTCAGGCCTCGTCTCGAGTAGGGGCATGCACGTGCGCTTTCCTCTCGAGCTGCAGCAGTAGTGTCACGCTTCCTGTCACGTGAATCAAGGAATCTGTGGCTTTCCCTCGAGGCTGTCCCTCGAGGCTTTCCCACGAGGCTTTCCCACAGGGCTGTGCCACCTGCCACCTTGGTGTGAGTCGGTCCTCAGCGTGAAAGACGAGCCGGTGAAGGGAAAAGAGGTTCCTCTGGAATGGACTGAGACATCTGGGGGACTCTTGGAATGGTGGCACGACCCTGGAGTTCCTCTCGCCGTTCCTGTTGAGAGGGCCTCCTCTTGAGATGCGACGGGAAGGCCGGGAACTCTTTCCCGACGAAGCAGGGAAAGGATCCCTCATCTCGAGCTACGAGGCGGAAACGGGGCTCCTCTGGATGTGGGCGGGACCCTGGTGTTTCCTCTCGAGTGGAGACGGGTATGTCGGGGAACTTCTTGATTTGCACCAAGGGTTTGAAGGACCCTTTCGAAATTCCAGAGGTGAGGTGTGATCAGCCTCGAGACACCTCAGCGAAAATGGGCCTCATCTCGCCGGGAGGGGAGAACCTCCTGGATTTTCTCGAGTTGCGGCAGGTCTTCTCGAGTTACGACGGGGACCTCAGGGTCCCTCACTGGTGGCCTCAGGAAAGGCCAGTCCCCATGCGAGTTGCTAGGGGACCTCTCGGGATTCCTCTCCCATCCATGCCGGGGCCTAAGACCATGTGTGGAGTCAGAGCCGGAACCTGAGGATTCCTCTCCAGTGTTGCCATGGATCTTGGGGTGTTTCTGAGTCTCCCCAGGGGAGTCAGGCCTCGTCTCGTGTAGGGGCATGCACGTGAGCTTTCCTCTCGAGCTGCAGCAGTAGTGTCACGCTTCCTGTCACGTGGATCAAGGAATCTGTGGCTTTCCCTCGAGGCTGTCCCTCGAGGCTTTCCCACGAGGCTTTCCCACAGGGCTGTGCCACGTGCCACCTTGGTGTGAGTCGATCCTCGGCGTGAAAGACGAGCCGGTGAAGGGAAAGAGGTTCCTCTGGTATGGACTGAGACATATGGGGGACTCTTGGAATGGTGGCACGACCCTGGAGTTCCTCTCGCCGTTCCTGTTGGGAGGGCCTCCTCTTGAGATGCGACGGGAACGCCGGGAACTCTTTCCCGACGAAGCAGGGAAAGGATCCCTCATCTCGAGCTACGAGGCGGAAACCGGGCTCCTGTGGATGTGGGCGGGACCCTCGTGTTTCCTCTCGAGTGGAGACGGGTATGTCGGGGAACTTCTTGATTTGCACCAAGGGTGTGAAGGACCCTTTCGAAGTTCCAGAGGTGAGGTGTGATCAGCCTCGAGACGCCTCAGCGGAAATGGGCCTCATCTCGCCTGGAGGGGAGAAACTCCTGGATTTTCTCGAGTTGCGGCAGGTCTTCTCGAGTTACGACGGGGACCTCAGGGACCCGCTCTCGTGGCCTCAGGAAAGGCCAGTCCCCATGCGAGTTGCTAAGGGAATTCTCGGGATTCCTCTCCCGTCCATGCCGGGGCCTCAGTCCTTGTGTGGAGTCGGGGAAGGAACCTGAGGATTCCTCTCCAGTGTTTCCATGGATCTTGGGGTGCTTCTGAGTCTCTCCAGGGGAGTCAGGCCTCGTCTCGTGTAGGGGCATGCACGTGCGCTTTCCTGCCGAGCTGCAGGAGTAGTGACACGCTTCCTGTCACGTGGATCAAGGGATCTGTGGTTTCCCTCGAGGCTTTCGCTCGAGGCTATCCCACTAGGGTTTCCCACAGGGCTGTGCCGCGTGCCACCTTGGTGTGAGTCGATCCTCGGCGTGAAAGACGAGCCGGTGAAGGGAAAGAGGTTCCTCTGGTATGGACTGAGACATATGGGGGACTCTTGGAATGGTGGCACGACCCTGGAGTTCCTCTCGCCGTTTCTGTTGAGAGGGCCTCCTCTTGAGATGCGACGGGAACGCCGGGAACTCTTTCCCGACGAAGCAGGGAAAGGATCCCTCATCTCGAGACACGAGGCGGAAACGGGGCTCCTCTGGATGTGGGCGGGACCCTCGTGTTTCCTCTCGAGTGGAGACGGGTATGTCGGGGAACTTCTTGATTTGCACCAAGGGTGTGAAGGACCCTTTCGAAATTCCAGAGGTGAGGTGTGATCAGCCTCGAGACACCTCAGCGGAAATGGGCCTCATCTCGCCTGGAGGGGAGAACCTCCTGGATTTTCTCGAGTTGCGGCAGGTCTTCTCGAGTTACGACGGGGACCTCAGGGACCCGCTCTGGTGGCCTCAGGAAAGGCCAGTCCCCATGCGAGATGCTAGGGGACCTCTCGGGATTCCTCTCCCGTGCATGCCGGGGCCTCAGTCCTTGTGTGGAGTCGGGGCCGGAACCTGAGTATTCCTCTCCAGTGTTGCCATGGATTTTGGGGTGCTCCTGAGTCCACCCAGGGGAGTTAGGCCTCGTCTCGAGTAGGGGCCTGAACGTGCGCTTTCCTCCCGAGCTGAAGCAGTAGTGTCACGCTTCCTGTCACGTGGATCAAGGAATCTGTGGCTTTCCCTCAAGGCTGTCCCTCGAGGCTTTCCCACGAGGCTTTCCCACAGGGCTGTGCCACGTGCCACCTTGGTGTGAGTCGGTCCTCGGCGTGAAAGACGAGCCGGTGAAGGGAAATGAGGTGCCTCTGGAATGGACTGAGACATCTGGGGGACTCTTGGAATGGTGGCACGACCCTGGAGTTCCTCTCGCCGTTCCTGTTGAGAGGGCCTCCTCTTGAGATGCGACGGGAACGCCGGGAACTCTTTCCCGACGAAGCGGGGAAAGGATCCCTCATCTCGAGCTACGAGGCGGAAACGGCGCTCCTCTGGATGTGGGCGGGACCCTCGCGTTTCCTCTCGAGTGGAGACGGGTGTGTCGGGGAACTTCTTGATTTGCACCAAGGGTGTGAAGGACCCTTTCGAATTTCCAGAGGTGAGGTGTGATCAGCCTCGAGACACCTCAGCGGAAATGGGCCTCATCTCGCCTGGAGGGGAGAACCTCCTGGATTTTCTCGAGTTGCGGCAGGTCTTTTCGAGTTACGACGGGGACTTCAGGGACCCGCTCTGGTGGCCTCAGGAAAGGCCAGTCCCAATGCGAGTTGCTAGGGGACCTCTCGGGATTCCTCTCCCGTCCATGCCGGGGCCTAAGACCATGTGTGGAGTCGGAGCCGGAACCTGAGGATTCCTCTCCAGTGTTGCCATGGATCTTGGGGTGTTTCTGAGTCTCCCCAGGGGAGTCAGGCCTCGTCTCGAGTAGGGGCATGCACGTGCGCTTTCCTCTCGAGCTGCAGCAGTAGTGTCACGCTTCCTGTCACGTGGATCAAGGGATCTGTGGCTTTCCCTCGAGGCTGTCCCTCGAGGCTTTCCCACGAGGCTTTCCCACAGGGCTGTGCCACGTGCCACCTTGGTGTGAGTCGGTCCTCGGCGTGAAAGACGAGCCGGTGAAGGGAAAAGAGGTTCCTCTGGAATGGACTGAGATATCTGGGGGACTCTTGGAATGGTGGCACGACCCTGGAGTTCCTCTCGCCGTTCCTGTTGAGAGGGCCTCCTCTTGAGATGCGACGGGAAGGCCGGGAACTCTTTCCCGACGAAGCAGGGAAAGGATCCCTCATCTCGAGCTACGAGGCGGAAACGGGGCTCCTCTGGATGTGGGCGGGACCCTCGCGTTTCCTCTCGAGTGGAGACGGGTAGGTCGGGGAACTTCTTGATTTGCAACAAGGGTGTGAAGGACCCTTTCGAAGTTCCAGAGGTGAGGTGTGATCAGCCTCGAGACGCCTCAGCGGAAATGGGCCTCATCTCGCCTGGAGGGGAGAACCTCCTCGATTTTCTCGAGTTGTGGCAGGTCTTCTCGAGTTACGACGGGGACCTCAGGGACCCGCTCTGGTGGCCTCAGGAAAGGCCAGTCCCCATGCGAGTTGTTAAGGGACCTCTCGGGATTCCTCTCCCGTCAATGCCGGGGCCTAAGACGTCGTGTGGAGTCGGGGCAGGAACCTGAGGATTCCTCTCCAATGTTGCCATGGATCTTGGGGTGCTTCTGAGTCTCTCCAGGGGAGTCAGGCCTCGTCTCGAGTAGGGGCATGCACGTGCGCTTTCCTACCGAGCTGCAGGAGTAGTGTCACGCTTCCTGTCACGTGGATCAAGGGATCTGTGGTTTCCCTCGAGGCTTTCGCTCGAGGCTATCCCACTAGGGTTTCCCACAGGGCTGTGCCACGTGCCACCTTGGTGTGAGTCGGTCCTCGGCGTGAAAGACGAGCCGGTGAAGGGAAAAGAGGTTCCTCTGGAATGGACTGAGACATCTGGGGGACTCTTGGAATGGTGGCACGACCCTGGAGTTCCTCTCGCCGTTCCTGTTGAGAGGGCCTCCTCTTGAGATGGGACGGGAAGGCCGGGAACTCTTTCCCGACGAAGCAGGGAAAGGATCCCTCATCTCGAGCTACGAGGCAGAAACGGGGCACCTCTGGATGTGGGCGGGACCCTCGTGTTTCCTCTCGAGTGGAGACGGGTATGTCGGGGAACTTCTTGATTTGCACCAAGGGTGTGAAGGACCCTTTCCAAATTCCAGAGGTGAGGTGTGATCAGCCTCGAGACACCGCAGCGAAAATGGGCCTCATCTCGCCTGGAGGGGAGAACCTCCTGGATTTTCTCGAGTTGCGGCAGGTCTTCTCGAGTTACGATGGGGACCTCAGGGTCCCGCACTGGTGGCCTCAGGAAAGGCCAGTCCCCATGCGAGTTGCTAGGGGACCTCTCGGGTTTCCTCTCCCGTCCATGCCGGGGCCTAAGACCATGTGTGGGGTCAGAGCCGGAACCTGAGGATTCCTCTCCAGTGTTGCCATGGATCTTGGGGTGTTTCTGAGTCTCCCCAGGGGAGTCAGGCCTCGTCTCGAGTAGGGGCATGCACGTGCGCTTTCCTCTCGAGCTGCAGCAGTAGTGTCACGCTTCCTGTCACGTGGATCAAGGAATCTGTGGCTTTCCCTCGAGGCTGTCCCTCGAGGCTTTCCCACGAGGCTTTCCCACAGGGCTGTGCCACGTGCCACCTTGGTGTGAGTCGGTCCTCGGCGTGAAAGACGAGCCGGTGAAGGGAAAAGAGGTTCCTCTGGAATGGACTGAGATATCTGGGGGACTCTTGGAATGGTGGCACGACCCTGGAGTTCCTCTCGCCGTTCCTGTTGAGAGGGCCTCCTCTTGAGATGCGACGGGAAGGCCGGGAACTCTTTCCCGACGAAGCAGGGAAAGGATCCCTCATCTCGAGCTACGAGGCGGAAACGGGGCTCCTCTGGATGTGGGTGGGACCCTCGCGTTTCCTCTCGAGTGGAGACGGGTAAGTCGGGGAACTTCTTGATTTGCACCAAGGGTGTGAAGGACCCTTTCGAAGTTCCAGAGGTGAGGTGTGATCAGCCTCGAGACGCCTCAGCGGAAATAGGCCTCATCTCGCCTGGAGGGGAGAAACTCCTGGATTTTCTCGAGTTGCGGCAGGTCTTCTCGAGTTATGACGGGGACCTCAGGGACCCGCTCTGGTGGACTCAGGAAAGGCCAGTCCCCATGCGAGTTGCTAGGGGACCTCTCGGGATTCCTCTCCCGTCCATGCCGGGGCCTCAGTCCTTGTGTGGAGTCGGGGAAGGAACCTGAGGATTCCTCTCCAGTGTTGCCATGGATCTTGGGGTGCTTCTGAGTCTCTCCAGGTGAGTCAGGCCTCGTCTCGAGTAGGGGCATGCACGTGCGCTTTCCTGCCGAGCTGCAGGAGTAGTGTCACGCTTCCTGTCACGTGGATCAAGGGATCTGTGGTTTCCCTCGAGGCTTTCACTCGAGGCTATCCCACTAGGGTTTCCCACAGGGCTGTGCCGCGTGCCACCTTGGTGTGAGTCGATCCTCGGCGTGAAAGACGAGCCGGTGAAGGGAAAGAGGTTCCTCTGGTATGGACTGAGACATATGGGGGACTCTTGGAATGGTGGCACGACCCTGGAGTTCCTCTCGCCATTCCTGTTGAGAGGGCCTCCTCTTGAAATGCGACGGGAACGCCGGGAACTCTTTCCCGACGAAGCAGGGAAAGGATCCCTCATCTCGAGCTACGAGGCGGAAACGGGGCTCCTCTGGTTGTGGGTGGGACCCTCGTGTTTCCTCTCGAGTGGAGACGGGTATGTCGGGGAACTTCTTGATTTGCACCAAGGGTGTGAAGGACCCTTTCGAAGTTCCAGAGGTGAGGTGTGATCAGCCTCGAGACGCCTCAGCGGAAATGGGTCTCATCTCGCCTGGAGGGGAGAACCTCCTGGATTTTCTCGAGTTGCGGCAGGTCTTCCCGAGTTACGACGGGGACCTCAGGGACCCGTTCTGGTGGCCTCAGGAGAGGCCAGTCCCCATGGGAGTTTCTAGGGGACCTCTCGGGATTCCTCTCCCGTCCATGCCGGGGGCCTCAGTCCTTGTGTGGAGTCGGGGCCGGAACCTGAGGATTCCTCTCCAGTGTTGCCATGGATCTTGGGGTGCTTCTGAGTCCCCCCAGGGGAGTTAGGCCTCGTCTCGAGTAGGGGCATGCACATGCGCTTTCCTCCCGTGCTGAAGCAGTAGTTTCACGCTTCCTGTCACGTGGATCAAGGAATCTGTGGCTTTCCCTCGAGGCTGTCCCTCTAGGCTTTCCCACGAGGGTTTCCCACAGGGCTGTGCCACCTGCCACCTTGGTGTGAGTCGGTCCTCGGCGTGAAAGACGAGCCAGTGAAGAGAAAAGAGGTTCCTCTGGAATGGACTGAGACATCTGGGGGACTCTTGGAATGGTGGCACGACCCTGGAGTTCCTCTCGCCGTTCCTGTTGAGAGGGCCTCCTCTTGAGATGGGACGGGAAGGCCGGGAACTCTTTCCCGACGAAGCAGTGAAAGGATCCCTCATCTCGAGCTACGAGGCGGAAACGGGGCTCCTCTGGATGTGGGCGGGACCCTCGTGATTCCTCTCGAGTGGAGACGGCTAGGTCGGGGAACTTCTTGATTTGCACCAAGGGTGTGAAGGACCCTTTCGAAGTTCCAGGGGTGAGGTGTAATCAGCCTCGAGACGCCTCAGCGGAAATGGGCCTCATCTCGCCTGGAGGGGAGAACCTCCTGGATTTTCTCGAGTTGCGGCAGGTCTTCTCGAGTTACGACGGGGACCTCAGGGACCCGCTCTGCTGGCCTCAGGAAAGGCCAGTCCCCATGCGAGTTGCTAGGGGACCTCTCGGGATTCCTCTCCCGTCCATGCCGGGGCCTCAGTCCTTGTGTGGAGTCGGGGCCGGAACCTGAGGATTCCTCTCCAGTGTTGCCATGGATCTTGGGGTGCTTCTGAGTCTCCCCAGGGGAGTCAGGCCTCGTCTCGAGTGGGGGCATGCACGTGCGCTTTCCTCCCGAGCTGCAGCAGTAGTGTCACGCTTCCTGTCACGTGGATCAAGGGATCTGTGGCTTTCCCTCGAGGCTGTCCCTCGAGGCTTTCCCACGAGGCTTTCCCACAGGGCTGTGCCACATGCCACCTTGGTGGGAGTCGATCCTCGGCGTGAAAGACGAGCCGGTGAAGGGAAAAGAGGTTCCTCTGGAATGGACTGAGACATCTGGGGGACTCTTGGAATGGTGGCACGACCCTGGAGTTCCTCTCGCCGTTCCTGTTGAGAGGGCCTCCTCTTGAGATGCGACGGGAACGCCGGGAACTCTTTCCCGACGAAGCAGGGAAAGGATCCCTCATCTCGAGCTACGAGGCGGAAACGGGGCTTCTCTGGATGTGGGCGGGACCCTCGTGATTCCTCTCGAGTGGAGACGGCTAGGTCGGGGAACTTCTTGATTTGCACCAAGGGTGTGAAGGACCCTTTCGAAGTTCCAGGGGTGAGGTGTAATCAGCCTCGAGACGCCTCAGCGGAAATGGGCCTCATCTCGCCTGGAGGGGAGAACCTCCTGGATTTTCTCGAGTTGCGGCAGGTCTTCTCGAGTTACGACGGGGACCTCAGGGACCCGCTCTGGTGGCCTCAGGAAAGGCCAGTCCCCATGGGAGTTGCTTGGTGACCTCTCGGGATTCCTCTCCCGTCCATGCCGGGGCCTCAGTCCTTGTGTGGAGTCGGGGCCGGAACCTGAGGATTCCTCTCCAGTGTTGCCATGGATCTTGGGGTGCTTCTGAGTCTCGCCAGGGGAGTCAGGCCTCGTTTCGAGTGGGGGCATGCACGTGCGCTTTCCTCCCGAGCTGCAGCATTAGTGTCACGCTTCCTGTCACGTGGATCAAGGGATCTGTGGCTTTCCCTCGAGGCTGTCCCTCGAGGCTTTCCCACGAGGCTTTCCCACAGGGCTGTGCCACGTGCCACCTTGGTGTGAGTCGATCCTCGGCGTGAAAGACGAGCTGGTGAAGGGAAAAGAGGTTCCTCTGGAATGGACTGAGACATCTGGGGGACTCTTGGAATGGTGGCACGACCCTGGAGTTCCTCTCGCCGTTCCTGTTGAGAGGGCCTCCTCTTGAGATGCGACGGGAACGCCGGGAACTCTTTCCCGACGAAGCAGGGAAAGGATCCCTCATCTCGAGCTACGAGGCGGAAACGGGGCTCCTCTGGATGTGGGCGGGACCCTCGTGATTCCTCTCGAGTGGAGACGGGTATGTCGGGGAACTTCTTGATTTGCACCAAGGGTGTGAAGGACCCTTGCGAAGTTCCAGAGTTGAGGTGTGATCAGCCTCGAGACGCCTCAACGGAAATGGGCCTCATCTCGCCTGGAGGGGAGAACCTCCTGGATTTTCTCGAGTTGCGGCAGGTCTTCTCGAGTTACGACGGGGACCTCAGGGACCCGCTCTGGTGGCCTCAGGAAAGGCCAGTCCCCATGCGAGTTGCTAGGGGACCTCTCGGGATTCCTCTCCCGTCCATGCCGGGGCCTCAGTCCTTGTGTGGAGTCGTGGCCGGAACCTGAGGATTCCTCTCCAGTGTTGCCATGGATCTTGGGGTGCTTCTGAGTCGCCCCAGGGGAGTCAGGCCTCGTCTCGAGTGGGGGCATGCACGTGCGCTTTCCTCCCGAGCTGCAGCAGTAGTGTCACGCTTCCTGTCACGTGGATCAAGGGATCTGTGGCTTTCCCTCGAGGCTGTCCCTCGAGGCTTTCCCACGAGGCTTTCCCACAGGGCTGTGCCACGTGCCACCTTGGTGTGAGTCGATCCTCGGCGTGAAAGACAAGCCAGTGAAGGGAAAAGAGGTTCCTCTGGAATGGACTGAGACATCTGGGGGACTCTTGGAATGGTGGCACGACCCTGGAGTTCCTCTCGCCGTTCCTGTTGAGAGGGCCTCCTCTTGAGATGCGACGGGAACGCCGGGAACTCTTTCCCGACGAAGCAGGGAAAGGATCCCTCATCTCGAGCTACGAGGCGGAAACGGGGCTCCTCTGGATGTGGGCGGGACCCTCGTGATTCCTCTCGAGTGGAGACGGGTATGTCGGGGAACTTCTTGATTTGCACCAAGGGTGTGAAGGACCCTTGCGAAGTTCCAGAGTTGAGGTGTGATCAGCCTCGAGACGCCTCAACGGAAATGGGCCTCATCTCGCCTGGAGGGGAGAACCTCCTGGATTTTCTCGAGTTGCGGCAGGTCTTCTCGAGTTACGACGGGGACCTCAGGGACCCGCTCTGGTGGCCTCAGGAAAGGCCAGTCCCCATGCGAGTTGCTAGGGGACCTCTCGGGATTCCTCTCCCGTCCATGCCGGGGCCTCAGTCCTTGTGTGGAGTCGGGGCCGGAACCTGAGGATTCCTCTCCAGTGTTGCCATGGATCTTGGGGTGCTTCTGAGTCTCCCCAGGGGAGTCAGGCCCCGTCTCGAGTGGGGGCATGCACGTGCGCTTTCCTCCCGAGCTGCAGCAGTAGTGTCACGCTTCCTGTCACGTGGATCAAGGGATCTGTGGCTTTCCCTCGAGGCTGTCCCTCGAGGCTTTCCCACGAGGCTTTCCCACAGGGCTGTGCCACATGCCACCTTGGTGGGAGTCGATCCTCGGCGTGAAAGACGAGCCGGTGAAGGGAAAAGAGGTTCCTCTGGAATGGACTGAGACATCTGGGGGACTCTTGGAATGGTGGCACGACCCTGGAGTTCCTCTCGCCGTTCCTGTTGAGAGGGCCTCCTCTTGAGATGCGACGGGAACGCCGGGAACTCTTTCCCGACGAAGCAGGGAAAGGATCCCTCATCTCGAGCTACGAGGCGGAAACGGGGCTTCTCTGGATGTGGGCGGGACCCTCGTGATTCCTCTCGAGTGGAGACGGCTAGGTCGGGGAACTTCTTGATTTGCACCAAGGGTGTGAAGGACCCTTTCGAAGTTCCAGGGGTGAGGTGTAATCAGCCTCGAGACGCCTCAGCGGAAATGGGCCTCATCTCGCCTGGAGGGGAGAACCTCCTGGATTTTCTCGAGTTGCGGCAGGTCTTCTCGAGTTACGACGGGGACCTCAGGGACCCGCTCTGGTGGCCTCAGGAAAGGCCAGTCCCCATGGGAGTTGCTTGGTGACCTCTCGGGATTCCTCTCCCGTCCATGCCGGGGCCTCAGTCCTTGTGTGGAGTCGGGGCCGGAACCTGAGGATTCCTCTCCAGTGTTGCCATGGATCTTGGGGTGCTTCTGCGTCTCGCCAGGGGAGTCAGGCCTCGTTTCGAGTGGGGGCATGCACGTGCGCTTTCCTCCCGAGCTGCAGCATTAGTGTCACGCTTCCCGTCACGTGGATCAAGGGATCTGTGGCTTTCCCTCGAGGCTGTCCCTCGAGGCTTTCCCACGAGGCTTTCCCACAGGGCTGTGCCACGTGCCACCTTGGTGTGAGTCGATCCAAGGCGTGAAAGACGAGCCGGTGAAGGGAAAAGAGGTTCCTCTGGAATGGACTGAGACATCTGGGGGACTCTTGGAATGGTGGCACGACCCTGGAGTTCCTCTCGCCGTTCCTGTTGAGAGGGCCTCCTCTTGAGATGCGACGGGAACGCCGGGAACTCTTTCCCGACGAAGCAGGGAAAGGATCCCTCATCTCGAGCTACGAGGCGGAAACGGGGCTCCTCTGGATGTGGGCGGGACCCTCGTGATTCCTCTCGAGTGGAGACGGGTATGTCGGGGAACTTCTTGATTTGCACCAAGGGTGTGAAGGACCCTTGCGAAGTTCCAGAGTTGAGGTGTGATCAGCCTCGAGACGCCTCAACGGAAATGGGCCTCATCTCGCCTGGAGGGGAGAACCTCCTGGATTTTCTCGAGTTGCGTCAGGTCTTCTCGAGTTACGACGGGAACCTCAGGGACCCGCTCTGGTGGCCTCAGGAAAGGCCAGTCCCCATGCGAGTTGCTAGGGGACCTCTCGGGATTCCTCTCCCGTCCATGCCGGGGCCTCAGTCCTTGTGTGGAGTCGGGGCCGGAACCTGAGGATTCCTCTCCAGTGTTGCCATGGATCTTGGGGTGCTTCTGAGTCTCCCCAGGGGAGTCAGGCCTCGTCTCGAGTGGGGGCATGCACGTGCGCTTTCCTCCCGAGCTGCAGCAGTAGTGTCACGCTTCCTGTCACGTGGATCAAGGGATCTGTGGCTTTCCCTCGAGGCTGTCCCTCGAGGCTTTCCCACGAGGCTTTCCCACAGGGCTGTGCCACGTGCCACCTTGGTGGGAGTCGATCCTCGGCGTGAAAGACGAGCCGGTGAAGGGAAAAGAGGTTCCTCTGGAATGGACTGAGACATCTGGGGGACTCTTGGAATGGTGGCACGACCCTGGAGTTCCTCTCGCCGTTCCTGTTGAGAGGGCCTCCTCTTGAGATGCGACGGGAACGCCGGGAACTCTTTCCCGACGAAGCAGGGAAAGGATCCCTCATCTCGAGCTACGAGGCGGAAACGGGGCTCCTCTGGATGTGGGCGGGACCCTCGTGATTCCTCTCGAGTGGAGACGGGTATGTCAGGGAACTTCTTGATTTGCACCAAGGGTGTGAAGGACCCTTTCGAAGTTCCAGAGGTGAGGTGTGATCAGCCTCGAGACGCCTCAACGGAAATGGGCCTCATCTCGCCTGGAGGGGAGAACCTCCTGGATTTTCTCGAGTTGCGGCAGGTCTTCTCGAGTTACGACGGGGACCTCAGGGACCCGCTCTGGTGGCCTCAGGAAAGGCCAGTCCCCATGTGAGTTGCTAGGGGACCTCTCGGGATTCCTCTCCCGTCCATGCCGGGGCCTCAGTCCTTGTGTGGAGTCGGGGCCGGAACCTGAGGATTCCTCTCCAGTGTTGCCATGGATCTTGGGGTGGTTCTGAGTCTCCCCAGGGAGTCAGGCCTCGTCTCGAGTGGGGGCATGCACTTGCGCTTTCCTCCCGAGCTGCAGCAGTAGTGTCACGCTTCCTGTCACGTGAATCAAGGGATCTGTGGCTTTCCCTCGAGGCTGTCCCTCGAGGCTTTCCCACGAGGCTTTCCCACAGGGCTGTGCCACGTGCCACCTTGGTGTGAGTCGATCCAAGGCGTGAAAGACGAGCCGGTGAAGGGAAAAGAGGTTCCTCTGGAATGGACTGAGACATCTGGGGGACTCTTGGAATGGTGGCACGACCCTGGAGTTCCTCTCGCCGTTCCTGTTGAGAGGGCCTCCTCTTGAGATGCGACGGGAACGCCAGGAACTCTTTCCCGAAGAAGCAGGGAAAGGATCCCTCATCTCGAGCTACGAGGCGGAAACGGGGCTCCTCTGGATGTGGGCGGGACCCTCGTGATTCCTCTCGAGTGGAGACGGCTAGGTCGGGGAACTTCTTGATTTGCACTAAGGGTGTGAAGGACCCTTTCGAAGTTCCAGAGGTGAGGTGTGATCAGCCTCGAGACGCCTCAGCGGAAATGGGCCTCATCTCGCCTGGAGGGGAGAACCTCCTGGATTTTCTCGAGTTGCGGCAGGTCTTCTCGAGTTACGACGGGGACCTCAGGGACCCGCTCTGGTGGCCTCAGGAAAGGCCAGTCCCCATGCGAGTTGCTAGGGGACCTCTCGGGATTCCTCTCCCGTCCATGCCGGGGCCTCAGTCCTTGTGTGGAGTCGGGGCCGGAACCTGAGGATTCCTCTCCAGTGTTGCCATGGATCTTGGGGTGCTTCTGAGTCTCCCCAGGGGAGTCAGGCCTCGTCCCGAGTGGGGGCATGCACGTGCGCTTTCCTCCCGAGCTGCAGCAGTAGTGTCATGCTTCCTGTCACGTGGATCAAGGGATCTGTGGCTTTCCCTCGAGGCTGTCCCTCGAGGCTTTCCCACGAGGCTTTCCCACAGGGCTGTGCCACGTGCCACCTTGGTGGGAGTCGATCCTCGGCGTGAAAGACGAGCCGGTGAAGGGAAAAGAGGTTCCTCTGGAATGGACTGAGACATCTGGGGGACTCTTGGAATGGTGGCACGACCCTGGAGTTCCTCTCGCCGTTCTGTTGAGAGGGCCTCCTCTTGAGATGCGACGGGAACTCTTTCCCCACGAAGCAGGGAAAGGATCCCTCATCTCGAGCTACGAGGCGGAAACGGGGCTCCTCTGGATGTGGGCGGGACCCTCGTGATTCCTCTCGAGTGGAGACGGCTATGTCGGGGAACTTCTTGATTTGCACCAAGGGTGTGAAGGACCCTTGCGATGTTCCAGAGGTTAGGTGTGATCAGCCTCGAGACGCCTCGTCGGAAATGGGCCTCATCTCGCCTGGAGGGGAGAACCTCCTGGATTTTCTCGAGTTGCGGCAGGTCTTCTCGAGTTACGACGGGGACCTCAGGGACCCGCTCTGGTGGCCTCAGGAAAGGCCAGTCCCCATGCGAGTTGCTAGGGGACCACTCGGGATTCCTCTCCCGTCCATGCCGGGGCCTCAGTCCTTGTGTGGAGTCGGGGCCGGAACCTGAGGATTCCTCTCCAGTGTTGCCATGGATCTTGGGGTGCTTCTGAGTCTCCCCAGGGGAGTCAGGCCTCGTCTGGAGTGGGGGCATGCACGTGCGCTTTCCTCCCGAGCTGCAGCAGTAGTGTCACGCTTCCTGTCACGTGGATCAAGGGACCTGTGGCTTTCCCTCGAGGCTGTCCCTCGAGGCTTTCCCACGAGGCTTTCCCACAGGGCTGTGCCACGTGCCACCTTGGTGGGAGTCGATCCTCGGCGTGAAAGACGAGCCGGTGAAGGGAAAAGAGGTTCCTCTGGAATGGACTGAGACATCTGGGGGACTCTTGGAATGGTGGCACGACCCTGGAGTTCCTCTCGCCGTTCCTGTTGAGAGGGCCTCCTCTTGAGATGCGACGGGAACTCTTTCCCGACGAAGCAGGGAAAGGATCCCTCATCTCGAGCTACGAGGCGGAAACGGGGCTCCTCTGGATGTGGGCGGGACTCTCGTGATTCCTCTCGAGTGGAGACGGCTATGTCGGGGAACTTCTTGATTTGCACCAAGGGTGTGAAGGACCCTTGCGAAGTTCCAGAGGTGAGGTGTGATCAGCCTCGAGACGCCTCAACGGAAATGGGCCTCATCTCGCCTGGAGGGGAGAACCTCCTGGATTTTCTCGAGTTGCGGCAGGTCTTCTCGAGTTACGACGGGGACCTCAGGGACCCGCTCTGGTGGCCTCAGGAAAGGCCAGTCCCCATGCTAGTTGCTAGGGGACCTCTCGGGATTCCTCTCACGTCCATGCCGGGGTCTCAGTCCTTGTGTGGATTCGGGGCCGGAACCTGAGGATTCCTCTCCAGTGTTGCCATGGATCTTGGGGTGCTTCTGAGTCTCCCCAGGGGAGTCAGGCCTCGTCTCGAGTGGGGGCATGCACGTGCGCTTTCCTCCCGAGCTGCAGCAGTAGTGTCACGCTTCCTGTCACGTGGATCAAGGGATCTGTGGCTTTCCCTCGAGGCTGTCCCTCGAGGCTTTCCCACGAGGCTTTCCAACAGGGCTGTGCCACGTGCCACCTTGGTGTGAGTCGATCCTCGGCGTGAAAGACGAGCCGGTGAAAGGAAAAGAGGTTCCTCTGGAATGGACTGAGACATCTGGGGGACTCTTGGAATGGTGGCACGACCCTGGAGTTCCTCTCGCCATTCCTGTTGAGAGGGCCTCCTCTTGAGATGCGACGGGAACGCCGGGAACTCTTTCCCGACGAAGCAGGGAAAGGATCCCTCATCTCGAGCTACGAGGGGGAAACGGGGCTCCTCTGGATGTGGGCGGGACCCTCGTGATTCCTCTCGAGTGGAGACAGCTAGGTCGGGGAACTTCTTGATTTGCACCAAGGGTGTGAAGGACCCTTTCGAAGTTCCAGAGGTGAGGTGTGATCAGCCTCGAGACGCCTCAGCGGAAATGGGCCTCATCTCGCCTGGAGGGGAGAACCTCCTGGATTTTCTCGAGTTGCAGCAGGTCTTCTCGAGTTACGACGGGGATCTCAGGGACCCGCTCTGGTGGCCTCAGGAAAGGCCAGTCCCCATGCGAGTTGCTAGGGGACCTCTCGGGATTCCTCTCCCGTCCATGCCGGGGCCTCAGTCCTTGTGTGGAGTCGGGGCCGGAACCTGAGGATTCCTCTCCAGTGTTGCCATGGATCTTGGGGTGCTTCTGAGTCTCCCCAGGGGAGTCAGGCCTCGTCTCGAGTGGGGGCATGCACGTGCGCTTTCCTCCCGAGCTGCAACATTAGTGTCACGCTTCCTGTCACGTGGATCAAGGGATCTGTGGCTTTCCCTCGAGGCTGTCACTCGAGGTTTCCCACGAGGCTTTCCCACAGGGCTGTGCCACGTGCCACCTTGGTGTGAGTCGATCCTCGGCGTGAAAGACGAGCCGGTGAAGGGAAAAGAGGTTCCTCTGGAATGGACTGAGACATCTGGGGGACTCTTGGAATGGTGGCACGACCCGGGAGTTCCTCTCGCCATTCCTGTTGAGAGGGCCTCCTCTTGAGATGCGACGGGAACGCCGGGAACTCTTTCCCGACGAAGCAGGGAAAGGATCCCTCATCTCGAGCTACGAGGGGGAAACGGGGCTCCTCTGGATGTGGGCTGGACCCTCGTGATTCCTCTCGAGTGGAGACGGGTATGTCGGGGAGCTTCTTGATTTGCACCAAGGGTGTGAAGGACCCTTTCGAAGTTCCAGAGGTGAGGTGTGATCAGCCTTGAGACGCCTCAGCGGAAATGGGCCTCATCTCGCCTGGAGGGGAGAAAAACCTGGATTTTCTCGAGTTGCGGCAGGTCTTCTCGAGTTACGACTGGGACCTCAGGGACCCGCTCTGGTGGCCTCAGGAAAGGCCAGTCCCCATGCGAGTTGGGAGGGGACCTCTCGGGATTCCTCTCCCGTCCATGCCGGGGCCTCAGTCCTTGTGTGGAGTCGGGGCCGGAACCTGAGGATTCCTCTCCAGTGTTGCCATGGATCTTGGGGTGCTTCTGAGTCTCCCCAGGGGAGTCAGGCCTCGTCTCGAGTGGGGGCATGCACGTGCGCTTCCCTCCCGAGCTGCAGCAGTAGTGTCACCCTTCCTGTCACGTGGATCAAGGGATCTGTGGCTTTCCCTCGAGGCTGTCCCTCGAGGCTTTCCCACGAGGCTTTCCCACAGGGCTGTGCCACGTGCCACCTTGGTGGGAGTCGATCCTCGGCGTGAAAGACGAGCCGGTGAAGGGAAAAGAGGTTCCTCTGGAATGGACTGAGACATCTGGGGGACTCTTGGAATGGTGGCACGACCCTGGAGTTCCTCTCGCCGTTCCTGTTGAGAGGGCCTCCTCTTGAGATGCGACGGGAACGCCGGGAACTCTTTCCCGACGAAGCAGGGAAAGGATCCCTCATCTCGAGCTACGAGGCGGAAACGGGGCTCCTCTGGATGTGGGCGGGACCCTCGTGATTCCTCTCGAGTGGAGACGGCTAGGTCGGGGAACTTCTTGATTTGCACCAAGGGTGTGAAGGACCCTTTCGAAGTTCCAGAGGTGAGGTGTGATCAGCCTCGAGACGCCTCAGCGGAAATGGGCCTCATCTCGCCTGGAGGGGAGAACCTCCTGGATTTTCTCGAGTTGCGGCAGGTCTTCTCGAGTTACGACGGGGACCTCAGGGACCCGCTCTGGTGGCCTCAGGAAAGGCCAGTCCCCATGCGAGTTGCTAGGGGACCTCTCGGGATTCCTCTCCCGTCCATGCCGGGGCCTCAGTCCTTGTGTGGAGTCGGAGCCGGAACCTGAGGATTCCTCTCCAGTGTTGCCATGGATCTTGGGGTGCTTCTGAGTCTCCCCAGGGGAGTCAGGCCTCGTCTCGAGTGGGGGCATGCACGTGCGCTTTCCTCCCGAGCTGCAGCAGTAGTGTCACGCTTCCTGTCACGTGGATCAAGGGATCTGTGGCTTTCCCTCGAGGCTGTCCCTCGAGGCTTTCCCACGAGGCTTTCCCACAGGGCTGTGCCACGTGCCACCTTGGTGGGAGTCGATCCTCGGCGTGAAAGACGAGCCGGTGAAGGGAAAAGAGGTTCCTCTGGAATGGACTGAGACATCTGGGGGACTCTTGGAATGGTGGCACGACCCTGGAGTTCCTCTCGCCGTTCCTGTTGAGAGGGCCTCCTCTTGAGATGCGACGGGAACGCCGGGAACTCTTTCCCGACGAAGCAGGGAAAGGATCCCTCATCTCGAGCTACGAGGCAGAAACGGGGCTCCTCTGGATGTGGGCGGGACCCTCGTGATTCCTCTCGAGTGGAGACGGCTAGGTCGGGGAACTTCTTGATTTGCACCAAGGGTGTGAAGGACCCTTTCGAAGTTCCAGAGGTGAGGTGTGATCAGCCTCGAGACGCCTCAGCGGAAATGGGCCTCATCTCACCTGGAGGGGAGAACCTACTGGATTTTCTCGAGTTGCGGCAGGTCTTCTCGAGTTACGACTGGGACCTCAGGGACCCGCTCTGGGGGCCTCAGGAAAGGCCAGTCCCCATGCGAGTTGCTAGGGGACCTCTCGGGATTCCTCTCCCGTCCATGCCGCGGCCTCAGTCCTTGTGTGGAGTCGGGGCCGGATCCTGAGGATTCCTCTCCAGTGTTGCCATGGATCTTGGGGTGCTTCTGAGTCTCCCCAGGGGAGTCAGACCTCGTCTCGTGTGGGGGCATGCACGTGCGCTTTCCTCCCGAGCTGCAGCAGTAGTGTCACGCTTCCTGTCACGTGGATCAAGGGATCTGTGGCTTTCCCTCGAGGCTGTCCCTCGAGGCTTTCCCACGAGGCTTTCCCACAGGGCTGTGCCACGTGCCACCTTGGTGTGAGTCGATCCTCGGCGTGAAAGACGAGCCGGTGAAGGGAAAAGAGGTTCCTCTGGAATGGACTGAGACATCTGGGGGACTCTTGGAATGGTGGCACGACCCTGGAGTTCCTCTCGCCGTTCCTGTTGAGAGGGCCTCCTCTTGAGATGCGACGGGAACGCCGGGAACTCTTTCCCGACGAAGCAGGGAAAGAATCCCTCATCTCGAGCTACGAGGCGGAAACGGGGCTCCTCTGGATGTGGGCGGGACCCTCGTGATTCCTCTCCAGTGGAGACGGCTAGGTCGGGGAACTTCTTGATTTGCACCAAGGGTGTGAAGGACCCTTTCGAAGTTCCAGAGGTGAGGTGTGATCCGCCTCGAGACGCCTCATCGGAAATGGGCCTCATCTCGCCTGGAGGGGAGAACCTCCTGGATTTTCTCGAGTTGCGGCAGGTCTTCTCGAGTTACGACGGGGACCTCAGGGACCCGCTCTGGTGGCCTCAGGAAAGGCCAGTCCCCATGCGAGTTGCTAGGGGACCTCTCGGGATTCCTCTCCCGTCCATGCCGGGGCCTCAGTCCTTGTGTGGAATCGGGGCCGGAACCTGAGGATTCCTCTCCAGTGTTGCCATGGATCTTGGGGTGCTTCTGAGTCTCCCCAGGGGAGTCAGGCCTCGTCTCGAGTGGGGGCATGCACGTGCGCTTTCCTCCCGAGCTGCAGCAGTAGTGTCACGCTTCCTGTCACGTGGATCAAGGGATCTGTGGCTTTCCCTCGAGGCTGTCCCTCGAGGCTTTCCCACGAGGCTTTCCCACAGGGCTGTGCCACGTGCCACCTTGGTGGGAGTCGATCCGCGGCATGAAAGACGAGCCGGTGAAGGGAAAAGAGGTTCCTCTGGAATGGACTGAGACATCTGGGGGACTCTTGGAATGGTGGCACGACCCTGGAGTTCCTCTCGCCGTTCCTGTAGAGAGGGCCTCCTCTTGAGATGCGACGGGAACGCCGGGAACTCTTTCCCGACGAAGCAGGGAAAGGATCCCTCATCTCGAGCTACGAGGCGGAAACGGGGCTCCTCTGGATGTGGGCGGGACCCTCGTGATTCCTCTCGAGTGGAGACGGCTAGGTCGGGGAACTTCTTGATTTGCACCAAGGGTGTGAAGGACCCTTTCGAAGTTCCAGAGGTGAGGTGTGATCAGCCTCGAGACGCCTCAGCGGAAATGGGCCTCATCTCGCCTGGAGGGGAGAACCTCCTGGATTTTCTCGAGTTGCGGCAGGTCTTCTAGAGTTACGACGGGGACCTCAGGGACCCGCTCTGGGGGCCTCAGGAAAGGCCAGTCCCCATGCGAGTTGCTAGGGGACCTCTCGGGATTCCTCTCCCGTCCATGCCGCGGCCTCAGTCCTTGTGTGGAGTCGGGGCCGGATCCTGAGGATTCCTCTCCAGTGTTGCCATGGATCTTGGGGTGCTTCTGAGTCTCCCCAGGGGAGTCAGACCTCGTCTCGTGTGGGGGCATGCACGTGCGCTTTCCTCCCGAGCTGCAGCAGTAGTGTCACGCTTCCTGTCACGTGGATCAAGGGATCTGTGGCTTTCCCTCGAGGCTGTCCCTCCAGGCTTTCCCACGAGGCTTTCCCACAGGGCTGTGCCACGTGCCACCTTGGTGGGAGTCGATCCTCGGCGTGAAAGACGAGCCGGTGAAGGGAAAAGAGGTTCCTCTGGAATGGACTGAGACATCTGGGGGACTCTTGGAATGGTGGCACGACCCTGGAGTTCCTCTCGCCGTTCCTGTTGAGAGGGCCTCCTCTTGAGATGCGACGGGAACGCCGGGAACTCTTTCCCGACGAAGCAGGGAAAGGATCCCTCATCTCGAGCTACGAGGCGGAAACGGGGCTCCTCTGGATGTGGGCGGGACCCTCGTGATTCCTCTCGAGTGGAGACGGCTAGGTCGGGGAACTTCTTGATTTGCACCAAGGGTGTGAAGGACCCTTTCGAAGTTCCAGAGGTGAGGTGTGATCAGCCTCGAGACGCCTCAGCGGAAATGGGCCTCATCTCGCCTGGAGGGGAGAACCTCCTGGATTTTCTCGAGTTGCGGCAGGTCTTCTCGAGTTACGACGGGGACCTCAGGGACCCGCTCTGGTGGCCTCAGGAAAGGCCAGTCCCCATGCGAGTTGCTAGGGGACCTCTCGGGATTCCTCTCCCTTCCATGCCGGGGCCTCAGTCCTTGTGTGGAGTCGGGGCCGGAACCTGAGGATTCCTCTCCAGTGTTGCCATGGATCTTGGGGTGCTTCTGAGTCTCCCCAGGGGAGTCAGGCCTCGTCTCGAGTGGGGGCATGCACGTGCGCTTTCCTCCCGAGCTGCAGCAGTAGTGTCACGCTTCCTGTCACGTGGATCAAGGGATCTGTGGCTTTCCCTCGAGGCTGTCCCTCGAGGCTTTCCCACGAGGCTTTCCCACAGGGCTGTGCCACGTGCCACCTTGGTGGGAGTCGATCCTCGGCGTGAAAGACGAGCCGGTGAAGGGAAAAGAGGTTCCTCTGGAATGGATTGAGACATCTGGGGGACTCTTGGAATGGTGGCACGACCCTGGAGTTCCTCTCGCCGTTCCTGTTGAGAGGGCCTCCTCTTGAGATGCGACGGGAACGCCGGGAACTCTTTCCCGACGAAGCAGGGAAAGGATCCCTCATCTCGAGCTACGAGGCGGAAACGGGGCTCCTCTGGATGTGGGCGGGACCCTCGTGATTCCTCTCGAGTGGAGACGGCTAGGTCGGGGAACTTCTTGATTTGCACCAAGGGTGTGAAGGACCCTTTCGAAGTTCCAGAGGTGAGGTGTGATCAGCCTCGAGACGCCTCAGCGGAAATGGGCCTCATCTCGCCTGGAGGGGAGAACCTCCTGGATTTTCTCGAGTTGCGGCAGGTCTTCTCGAGTTACGACGGGGACCTCAGGGACCCGCTCTGGTGGCCTCAGGAAAGGCCAGTCCCCATGCGAGTTGCTAGGGGACCTCTCGGGATTCCTCTCCCGTCCATGCCGGGGCCTCAGTCCTTGTGTGGAGTCGGGGCCGGAACCTGAGGATTCCTCTCCAGTGTTGCCATGGATCTTGGGGTGCTTCTGAGTCTCCCCAGGGGAGTCAGGCCTCGTCTCGAGTGGGGGCATGCACGTGCGCTTTCCTCCCGAGCTGCAGCAGTAGTGTCACGCTTTCTGTCACGTGGATCAAGGGATCTGTGGCTTTCCCTCGAGGCTGTCCCTCGAGGCTTTCCCACGAGGCTTTCCCTCAGGGCTGTGCCACGTGCCACCTTGGTGGGAGTCGATTCTCGGCGTGAAAGACGAGCTGGTGAAGGGAAAAGAGGTTCCTCTGGAATGGACTGAGACATCTGGGGGACTCTTGGAATGGTGGCACGACCCTGGAGTTCCTCTCGCCGTTCCTGTTGAGAGGGCCTCCTCTTGAGATGCGACGGGAACGCCGGGAACTCTTTCCCGACGAAGCAGGGAAAGGATCCCTCATCTCGAGCTACGAGGCGGAAACGGGGCTCCTCTGGATGTGGGCGGGACCCTCGTGATTCCTCTCGAGTGGAGACGGCTAGGTCGGGGAACTTCTTGATTTGCACCAAGGGTGTGAAGGACCCTTTCGAAGTTCCAGAGGTGAGGTGTGATCATCCTCGAGACGCCTCAGCGGAAATGGGCCTCATCTCGCCTGGAGGGGAGAACCTCCTGGATTTTCTCGAGTTGCGGCAGGTCTTCTCGAGTTACGACGGGGACCTCAGGGACCCGCTCTGGTGGCCTCAGGAAAGGCCAGTCCCCATGCGAGTTGCTAGGGGACCTCTCGGGATTCCTCTCCCGTCCATGCCGGGGCCTCAGTCCTTGTGTGGAGTCGGGGCCGGAACCTGAGGATTCCTCTCCAGTGTTGCCATGGATCTTGGGGTGCTTCTGAGTCTCCCCAGGGGAGTCAGGCCTCGTCTCGAGTGGGGGCATGCACGTGCGCTTTCCTCCCGAGCTGCAGCAGTAGTGTCACGCTTCCTGTCACGTGGATCAAGGGATCTGTGGCTTTCCCTCGAGGCTGTCCCTCGAGGCTTTCCCACGAGGCTTTCCCACAGGGCTGTGCCACGTGCCACCTTGGTGGGAGTCGATCCTCGGCGTGAAAGACGAGCCGGTGAAGGGAAAAGAGGTTCCTCTGGAATGGACTGAGACATCTGGGGGACTCTTGGAATGGTGGCACGACCCTGGAGTTCCTCTCGCCGTTCCTGTTGAGAGGGCCTCCTCTTGAATGCGACGGGAACGCCGGGAACTCTTTCCCGACGAAGCAGGGAAAGATCCCTCATCTCGAGCTACGAGGCGGAAACGGGGCTCCTCTGGATGTGGGCGGGACCCTCGTGATTCCTCTCGAGTGGAGACGGCTAGGTCGGGGAACTTCTTGATTTGCACCAAGGGTGTGAAGGACCCTTTCGAAGTTCCAGAGGTGAGGTGTGATCAGCCTCGAGACGCCTCAGCGGAAATGGGCCTCATCTCGCCTGGAGGGGAGAACCTCCTGGATTTTCTCGAGTTGCGGCAGGTCTTCTCGAGTTACGACGGGGACCTCAGGGACCCGCTCTGGGGGCCTCAGGAAAGGCCAGTCCCCATGCGAGTTGCTAGGGGACCTCTCGGGATTCCTCTCCCGTCCATGCCGCGGCCTCAGTCCTTGTGTGGAGTCGGGGCCGGATCCTGAGGATTCCTCTCCAGTGTTGCCATGGATCTTGGGGTGCTTCTGAGTCTCCCCAGGGGAGTCAGACCTCGTCTCGTGTGGGGGCATGCACGTGCGCTTTCCTCCCGAGCTGCAGCAGTAGTGTCACGCTTCCTGTCACGTGGATCAAGGGATCTGTGGCTTTCCCTCGAGGCTGTCCCTCGAGGCTTTCCCACGAGGCTTTCCCACAGGGCTGTGCCACGTGCCACCTTGGTGGGAGTCGATCCTCGGCGTGAAAGACGAGCCGGTGAAGGGAAAAGAGGTTCCTCTGGAATGGACTGAGACATCTGGGGGACTCTTGGAATGGTGGCACGACCCTGGAGTTCCTCTCGCCGTTCCTGTTGAGAGGGCCTCCTCTTGAGATGCGACGGGAACGCCGGGAACTCTTTCCCGACGAAGCAGGGAAAGGATCCCTCATCTCGAGCTACGAGGCGGAAACGGGGCTCCTCTGGATGTGGGCGGGACCCTCGTGATTCCTCTCCAGTGGAGACGGCTAGGTCGGGGAACTTCTTGATTTGCACCAAGGGTGTGAAGGACCCTTTCGAAGTTCCAGAGGTGAGGTGTGATCCGCCTCGAGACGCCTCATCGGAAATGGGCCTCATCTCGCCTGGAGGGGAGAACCTCCTGGATTTTCTCGAGTTGCGGCAGGTCTTCTCGAGTTACGACGGGGACCTCAGGGACCCGCTCTGGTGGCCTCAGGAAAGGCCAGTCCCCATGCGAGTTGCTAGGGGACCTCTCGGGATTCCTCTTCCGTCCATGCCGGGGCCTCAGTCCTTGTGTGGAGTCGTGGCCGGAACCTGAGGATTCCTCTCCAGTGTTGCCATGGATCTTGGGGTGCTTCTGAGTCTCCCCAGGGGAGTCAGGCCTCCTTTCGAGTGGGGGCATGCACGTGCGCTTTCCTCCCGAGCTGCAGCAGTAGTGTCACGCTTCCTGTCACGTGGATCAAGGGATCTGTGGCTTTCCCTCGAGGCTGTCCCTCGAGGCTTTCCCACGAGGCTTTCCCACAGGGCTGTGCCACGTGCCACCTTGGTGGGAGTCGATCCTCGGCGTGAAAGACGAGCCGGTGAAGGGAAAAGAGGTTCCTCTGGAATGGACTGAGACATCTGGGGGACTCTTGGTATGGTGGCACGACCCTGGAGTTCCTCTCGCCGTTCCTGTTGAGAGGGCCTCCTCTTGAGATGCGACGGGAACGCCGGGAACTCTTTCCCGACGAAGCAGGGAGAGGATCCCTCATCTCGAGCTACGAGGCGGAAACGGGGCTCCTCTGGATGTGGGCGGGACCCTCGTGATTCCTCTCGAGTGGAGACGGCTAGGTCGGGGAACTTCTTGATTTGCACCAAGGGTGTGAAGGACCCTTTCGAAGTTCCAGAGGTGAGGTGTGATCAGCCTCGAGACGCCTCAGCGGAAATGGGCCTCATCTCGCCTGGAGGGGAGAACCTCCTGGATTTTCTCGAGTTGCGGCAGGTCTTCTCGAGTTACGACGGGGACCTCAGGGACCCGCTCTGGTGGCCTCAGGAAAGGCCAGTCCCCATGCGAGTTGCTAGGGGACCTCTCGGGATTCCTCTCCCGTCCATGCCGGGGCCTCAGTCCTTGTGTGGAGTCGGGGCCGGAACCTGAGGATTCCTCTCCAGTGTTGCCATGGATCTTGGGGTGCTTCTGAGTCTCCCCAGGGGAGTCAGGCCTCGTCTCGAGTGGGGGCATGCACGTGCGCTTTCCTCCCGAGCTGCAGCAGTAGTGTCACGCTTCCTGTCACGTGGATCAAGGGATCTGTGGCTTTCCCTCGAGGCTGTCCCTCGAGGCTTTCCCACGAGGCTTTCCCACAGGGCTGTGCCACGTGCCACCTTGGTGGGAGTCGATCCTCGGCGTGAAAGACGAGCCGGTGAAGGGAAAAGAGGTTCCTCTGGAATGGACTGAGACATCTGGGGGACTCTTGGTATGGTGGCACGACCCTGGAGTTCCTCTCGCCGTTCCTGTTGAGAGGGCCTCCTCTTGAGATGCGACGGGAACGCCGGGAACTCTTTCCCGACGAAGCAGGGAGAGGATCCCTCATCTCGAGCTACGAGGCGGAAACGGGGCTCCTCTGGATGTGGGCGGGACCCTCGTGATTCCTCTCGAGTGGAGACGGCTAGGTCGGGGAACTTCTTGATTTGCACCAAGGGTGTGAAGGACCCTTTCGAAGTTCCAGAGGTGAGGTGTGATCAGCCTCGAGACGCCTCAGCGGAAATGGGCCTCATCTCGCCTGGAGGGGAGAACCTCCTGGATTTTCTCGAGTTGCGGCAGGTCTTCTCGAGTTACGACGGGGACCTCAGGGACCCGCTCTGGTGGCCTCAGGAAAGGCCAGTCCCCATGCGAGTTGCTAGGGGACCTCTCGGGATTCCTCTCCCGTCCATGCCGGGGCCTCAGTCCTTGTGTGGAGTCGGGGCCGGAACCTGAGGATTCCTCTCCAGTGTTGCCATGGATCTTGGGGTGCTTCTGAGTCTCCCCAGGGGAGTCAGGCCTCGTCTCGAGTGGGGGCATGCACGTGCGCTTTCCTCCCGAGCTGCAGCAGTAGTGTCACGCTTTCTGTCACGTGGATCAAGGGATCTGTGGCTTTCCCTCGAGGCTGTCCCTCGAGGCTTTCCCACGAGGCTTTCCCTCAGGGCTGTGCCACGTGCCACCTTGGTGGGAGTCGATTCTCGGCGTGAAAGACGAGCCGGTGAAGGGAAAAGAGGTTCCTCTGGAATGGACTGAGACATCTGGGGGACTCTTGGAATGGTGGCACGACCCTGGAGTTCCTCTCGCCGTTCCTGTTGAGAGGGCCTCCTCTTGAGATGCGACGGGAACGCCGGGAACTCTTTCCCGACGAAGCAGGGAAAGGATCCCTCATCTCGAGCTACGAGGCGGAAACGGGGCTCCTCTGGATGTGGGCGGGACCCTCGTGATTCCTCTCGAGTGGAGACGGCTAGGTCGGGGAACTTCTTGATTTGCACCAAGGGTGTGAAGGACCCTTTCGAAGTTCCAGAGGTGAGGTGTGATCATCCTCGAGACGCCTCAGCGGAAATGGGCCTCATCTCGCCTGGAGGGGAGAACCTCCTGGATTTTCTCGAGTTGCGGCAGGTCTTCTCGAGTTACGACGGGGACCTCAGGGACCCGCTCTGGTGGCCTCAGGAAAGGCCAGTCCCCATGCGAGTTGCTAGGGGACCTCTCGGGATTCCTCTCCCGTCCATGCCGGGGCCTCAGTCCTTGTGTGGAGTCGGAGCCGGAACCTGAGGATTCCTCTCCAGTGTTGCCATGGATCTTGGGGTGCTTCTGAGTCTCCCCAGGGGAGTCAGGCCTCGTCTCGAGTGGGGGCATGCACGTGCGCTTTCCTCCCGAGCTGCAGCAGTAGTGTCACGCTTCCTGTCACGTGGATCAAGGGATCTGTGGCTTTCCCTCGAGGCTGTCCCTCGAGGCTTTCCCACGAGGCTTTCCCACAGGGCTGTGCCACGTGCCACCTTGGTGGGAGTCGATCCTCGGCGTGAAAGACGAGCCGGTGAAGGGAAAAGAGGTTCCTCTGGAATGGATTGAGACATCTGGGGAACTCTTGGAATGGTGCCACGACCCTGGAGTTCCTCTCGCCGTTCCTGTTGAGAGGGCCTCCTCTTGAGATGCGACGGGAACGCCCGGAACTCTTTCCCGACGAAGCAGGGAAAGGATCCCTCATCTCGAGCTACGAGGCGGAAACGGGGCTCCTCTGGATGTGGGCGGGACCCTCGTGATTCCTCTCGAGTGGAGACGGCTAGGTCGGGGAACTTCTTGATTTGCACCAAGGGTGTGAAGGACCCTTTCGAAGTTCCAGAGGTGAGGTGTGATCAGCCTCGAGACGCCTCAGCGGAAATGGGCCTCATCTCGCCTGGAGGGGAGAACCTCCTGGATTTTCTCGAGTTGCGGCAGGTCTTCTCGAGTTACGACGGGGACCTCAGGGACCCGCTCTGGTGGCCTCAGGAAAGGCCAGTCCCCATGCGAGTTGCTAGGGGACCTCTCGGGATTCCTCTCCCGTCCATGCCGGGGCCTCAGTCCTTGTGTGGAGTCGGGGCCGGAACCTGAGGATTCCTCTCCAGTGTTGCCATGGATCTTGGGGTGCTTCTGAGTCTCCCCAGGGGAGTCAGGCCTCGTCTCGAGTGGGGGCATGCACGTGCGCTTTCCTCCCGAGCTGCAGCAGTAGTGTCACGCTTCCTGTCACGTGGATCAAGGGATCTGTGGCTTTCCCTCGAGGCTGTCCCTCGAGGCTTTCCCACGAGGCTTTCCCACAGGGCTGTGCCACGTGCCACCTTGGTGGGAGTCGATCCTCGGCGTGAAAGACGAGCCGGTGAAGGGAAAAGAGGTTCCTCTGGAATGGACTGAGACATCTGGGGGACTCTTGGAATGGTGGCACGACCCTGGAGTTCCTCTCGCCGTTCTGTTGAGAGGGCCTCCTCTTGAGATGCGACGGGAACGCCGGGAAATCTTTCCCGACGAAGCAGGGAAAGGATCCCTCATCTCGAGCTACGAGGCGGAAACGGGGCTCCTCTGGATGTGGGCGGGACCCTCGTGATTCCTCTCGAGTGGAGACGGCTAGGTCGGGGAACTTCTTGATTTGCACCAAGGGTGTGAAGGACCCTTTCGAAGTTCCAGAGGTGAGGTGTGATCCGCCTCGAGACGCCTCATCGGAAATGGGCCTCATCTCGCCTGGAGGGGAGAACCTCCTGGATTTTCTCGAGTTGCGGCAGGTCTTCTCGAGTTACGACGGGGACCTCAGGGACCCGCTCTGGTGGCCTCAGGAAAGGCCAGTCCCCATGCGAGTTGCTAGGGGACCTCTCGGGATTCCTCTTCCGTCCATGCCGGGGCCTCAGTCCTTGTGTGGAGTCGTGGCCGGAACCTGAGGATTCCTCTCCAGTGTTGCCATGGATCTTGGGGTGCTTCTGAGTCTCCCCAGGGGAGTCAGGCCTCCTCTCGAGTGGGGGCATGCACGTGCGCTTTCCTCCCGAGCTGCAGCAGTAGTGTCACGCTTCCTGTCACGTGGATCAAGGGATCTGTGGCTTTCCCTCGAGGCTGTCCCTCGAGGCTTTCCCACGAGGCTTTCCCACAGGGCTGTGCCACGTGCCACCTTGGTGGGAGTCGATCCTCGGCGTGAAAGACGAGCCGGTGAAGGGAAAAGAGGTTCCTCTGGAATGGACTGAGACATCTGGGGGACTCTTGGAATGGTGGCACGACCCTGGAGTTCCTCTCGCCGTTCCTGTTGAGAGGGCCTCCTCTTGAGATGCGACGGGAACGCCGGGAACTCTTTCCCGACGAAGCAGGGAAAGGATCCCTCATCTCGAGCTACGAGGCGGAAACGGGGCTCCTCTGGATGTGGGCGGGACCCTCGTGATTCCTCTCGAGTGGAGACGGCTAGGTCGGGGAACTTCTTGATTTGCACCAAGGGTGTGAAGGACCCTTTCGAAGTTCCAGAGGTGAGGTGTGATCAGCCTCGAGACGCCTCAGCGGAAATGGGCCTCATCTCGCCTGGAGGGGAGAACCTCCTGGATTTTCTCGAGTTGCGGCAGGTCTTCTCGAGTTACGACGGGGACCTCAGGGACCCGCTCTGGTGGCCTCAGGAAAGGCCAGTCCCCATGCGAGTTGCTAGGGGACCTCTCGGGATTCCTCTCCCGTCCATGCCGGGGCCTCAGTCCTTGTGTGGAGTCGGGGCCGGAACCTGAGGATTCCTCTCCAGTGTTGCCATGGATCTTGGGGTGCTTCTGAGTCTCCCCAGGGGAGTCAGGCCTCGTCTCGAGTGGGGGCATGCACGTGCGCTTTCCTCCCGAGCTGCAGCAGTAGTGTCACGCTTTCTGTCACGTGGATCAAGGGATCTGTGGCTTTCCCTCGAGGCTGTCCCTCCAGGCTTTCCCACGAGGCTTTCCCTCAGGGCTGTGCCACGTGCCACCTTGGTGGGAGTCGATTCTCGGCGTGAAAGACGAGCCGGTGAAGGGAAAAGAGGTTCCTCTGGAATGGACTGAGACATCTGGGGGACTCTTGGAATGGTGGCACGACCCTGGAGTTCCTCTCGCCGTTCCTGTTGAGAGGGCCTCCTCTTGAGATGCGACGGGAACGCCGGGAACTCTTTCCCGACGAAGCAGGGAAAGGATCCCTCATCTCGAGCTACGAGGCGGAAACGGGGCTCCTCTGGATGTGGGCGGGACCCTCGTGATTCCTCTCGAGTGGAGACGGCTAGGTCGGGGAACTTCTTGATTTGCACCAAGGGTGTGAAGGACCCTTTCGAAGTTCCAGAGGTGAGGTGTGATCATCCTCGAGACGCCTCAGCGGAAATGGGCCTCATCTCGCCTGGAGGGGAGAACCTCCTGGATTTTTTCGAGTTGCGGCAGGTCTTCTCGAGTTACGACGGGGACCTCAGGGACCCGCTCTGGTGGCCTCAGGAAAGGCCAGTCCCCATGCGAGTTGCTAGGGGACCTCTCGGGATTCCTCTCCCGTCCATGCCGGGGCCTCAGTCCTTGTGTGGAGTCGGGGCCGGAACCTGAGGATTCCTCTCCAGTGTTGCCATGGATCTTGGGGTGCTTCTGAGTCTCCCCAGGGGAGTCAGGCCTCGTCTCGAGTGGGGGCATGCACGTGCGCTTTCCTCCCGAGCTGCAGCAGTAGTGTCACGCTTCCTGTCACGTGGATCAAGGGATCTGTGGCTTTCCCTCGAGGCTGTCCCTCGAGGCTTTCCCACGAGGCTTTCCCACAGGGCTGTGCCACGTGCCACCTTGGTGGGAGTCGATCCTCGGCGTGAAAGACGAGCCGGTGAAGGGAAAAGAGGTTCCTCTGGAATGGATTGAGACATCTGGGGGACTCTTGGAATGGTGCCACGACCCTGGAGTTCCTCTCGCCGTTCCTGTTGAGAGGGCCTCCTCTTGAGATGCGACGGGAACGCCCGGAACTCTTTCCCGACGAAGCAGGGAAAGGATCCCTCATCTCGAGCTACGAGGCGGAAACGGGGCTCCTCTGGATGTGGGCGGGACCCTCGTGATTCCTCTCGAGTGGAGACGGCTAGGTCGGGGAACTTCTTGATTTGCACCAAGGGTGTGAAGGACCCTTTCGAAGTTCCAGAGGTGAGGTGTGATCAGCCTCGAGACGCCTCAGCGGAAATGGGCCTCATCTCGCCTGGAGGGGAGAACCTCCTGGATTTTCTCGAGTTGCGGCAGGTCTTCTCGAGTTACGACGGGGACCTCAGGGACCCGCTCTGGTGGCCTCAGGAAAGGCCAGTCCCCATGCGAGTTGCTAGGGGACCTCTCGGGATTCCTCTCCCGTCCATGCCGGGGCCTCAGTCCTTGTGTGGAGTCGGGGCCGGAACCTGAGGATTCCTCTCCAGTGTTGCCATGGATCTTGGGGTGCTTCTGAGTCTCCCCAGGGGAGTCAGGCCTCGTCTCGAGTGGGGGCATGCACGTGCGCTTTCCTCCCGAGCTGCAGCAGTAGTGTCACGCTTCCTGTCACGTGGATCAAGGGATCTGTGGCTTTCCCTCGAGGCTGTCCCTCGAGGCTTTCCCACGAGGCTTTCCCACAGGGCTGTGCCACGTGCCACCTTGGTGGGAGTCGATCCTCGGCGTGAAAGACGAGCCGGTGAAGGGAAAAGAGGTTCCTCTGGAATGGACTGAGACATCTGGGGGACTCTTGGAATGGTGGCACGACCCTGGAGTTCCTCTCGCCGTTCCTGTTGAGAGGGCCTCCTCTTGAGATGCGACGGGAACGCCGGGAACTCTTTCCCGACGAAGCAGGGAAAGGATCCCTCATCTCGAGCTACGAGGCGGAAACGGGGCTCCTCTGGATGTGGGCGGGACCCTCGTGATTCCTCTCGAGTGGAGACGGCTAGGTCGGGGAACTTCTTGATTTGCACCAAGGGTGTGAAGGACCCTTTCGAAGTTCCAGAGGTGAGGTGTGATCAGCCTCGAGACGCCTCAGCGGAAATGGGCCTCATCTCGCCTGGAGGGGAGAACCTCCTGGATTTTCTCGAGTTGCGGCAGGTCTTCTCGAGTTACGACGGGGACCTCAGGGACCCGCTCTGGTGGCCTCAGGAAAGGCCAGTCCCCATGCGAGTTGCTAGGGGACCTCTCGGGATTCCTCTCCCGTCCATGCCGGGGCCTCAGTCCTTGTGTGGAGTCGGGGCCGGAACCTGAGGATTCCTCTCCAGTGTTGCCATGGATCTTGGGGTGCTTCTGAGTCTCCCCAGGGGAGTCAGGCCTCGTCTCGAGTGGGGGCATGCACGTGCGCTTTCCTCCCGAGCTGCAGCAGTAGTGTCACGCTTTCTGTCACGTGGATCAAGGGATCTGTGGCTTTCCCTCGAGGCTGTCCCTCGAGGCTTTCCCACGAGGCTTTCCCTCAGGGTTGTGCCACGTGCCACCTTGGTGGGAGTCGATTCTCGGCGTGAAAGACGAGCCGGTGAAGGGAAAAGAGGTTCCTCTGGAATGGACTGAGACATCTGGGGGACTCTTGGAATGGTGGCACGACCCTGGAGTTCCTCTCGCCGTTCCTGTTGAGAGGGCCTCCTCTTGAGATGCGACGGGAACGCCGGGAACTCTTTCCCGACGAAGCAGGGAAAGGATCCCTCATCTCGAGCTACGAGGCGGAAACGGGGCTCCTCTGGATGTGGGCGGGACCCTCGTGATTCCTCTCGAGTGGAGACGGCTAGGTCGGGGAACTTCTTGATTTGCACCAAGGGTGTGAAGGACCCTTTCGAAGTTCCAGAGGTGAGGTGTGATCATCCTCGAGACGCCTCAGCGGAAATGGGCCTCATCTCGCCTGGAGGGGAGAACCTCCTGGATTTTCTCGAGTTGCGGCAGGTCTTCTCGAGTTACGACGGGGACCTCAGGGACCCGCTCTGGTGGCCTCAGGAAAGGCCAGTCCCCATGCGAGTTGCTAGGGGACCTCTCGGGATTCCTCTCCCGTCCATGCCGGGGCCTCAGTCCTTGTGTGGAGTCGGAGCCGGAACCTGAGGATTCCTCTCCAGTGTTGCCATGGATCTTGGGGTGCTTCTGAGTCTCCCCAGGGGAGTCAGGCCTCGTCTCGAGTGGGGGCATGCACGTGCGCTTTCCTCCCGAGCTGCAGCAGTAGTGTCACGCTTCCTGTCACGTGGATCAAGGGATCTGTGGCTTTCCCTCGAGGCTGTCCCTCGAGGTTTCCCACGAGGCTTTCCCACAGGGCTGTGCCACGTGCCACCTTGGTGGGAGTCGATCCTCGGCGTGAAAGACGAGCCGGTGAAGGGAAAAGAGGTTCCTCTGGAATGGATTGAGACATCTGGGGGACTCTTGGAATGGTGCCACGACCCTGGAGTTCCTCTCGCCGTTCCTGTTGAGAGGGCCTCCTCTTGAGATGCGACGGGAACGCCCGGAACTCTTTCCCGACGAAGCAGGGAAAGGATCCCTCATCTCGAGCTACGAGGCGGAAACGGGGCTCCTCTGGATGTGGGCGGGACCCTCGTGATTCCTCTCGAGTGGAGACGGCTAGGTCGGGGAACTTCTTGATTTGCACCAAGGGTGTGAAGGACCCTTTCGAAGTTCCACAGGTGAGGTGTGATCAGCCTCGAGACGCCTCAGCGGAAATGGGCCTCATGTCGCCTGGAGGGGAGAACCTCCTGGATTTTCTCGACTTGCGGCAGGTCTTCTCGAGTTATGACGGGGACCTCAGGGACCCGCTCTGGGGGCCTCAGGAAAGGCCAGTCCCCATGCGAGTTGCTAGGGGACCTCTCGGGATTCCTCTCCCGTCCATGCCGCGGCCTCAGTCCTTGTGTGGAGTCGGGGCCGGAACCTGAGGATTCCTCTCCAGTGTTGCCATGGATCTTGGGGTGCATCTGAGTCTCCCCAGGGGAGTCAGGCCTCGTCTCGTGTGGGGGCATGCACGTGCGCTTTCCTCCCGAGCTGCAGCAGTAGTGTCACGCTTCCTGTCACGTGGATCAAGGGATCTGTGGCTTTCCCTCGAGGCTGTCCCTCGAGGCTTTCCCACGAGGCTTTCCCACAGGGCTGTGCCACGTGCCACCTTGGTGGGAGTCGATCCTCGGCGTGAAAGACGAGCCGGTGAAGGGAAAAGAGTTTCCTCTGGAATGGACTGAGACATCTGGGGGACTCTTGGAATGGTGGCACGACCCTGGAGTTCCTCTCGCCGTTCCTGTTGAGAGGGCCTCCTCTTGAGATGCGACGGGAACGCCGGGAACTCTTTCCCGACGAAGCAGGGAAAGGATCCCTCATCTCGAGCTACGAGGCGGAAACGGGGCTCCTCTGGATGTGGGCGGGACCCTCGTGATTCCTCTCGAGTGGAGACGGCTAGGTCGGGGAACTTCTTGATTTGCACCAAGGGTGTGAAGGACCCTTTCGAAGTTCCAGAGGTGACGTGTGATCAGCCTCGAGACGCCTCAGCGGAAATGGGCCTCATCTCGCCTGGAGGGGAGAACCTCCTGGATTTTCTCGAGTTGCGGCAGGTCTTCTCGAGTTACGACGGGGACCTCAGGGACCCGCTCTGGTGGCCTCAGGAAAGGCCAGTCCCCATGCGAGTTGCTAGGGGACCTCTCGGGATTCCTCTCCCGTCCATGCCGGGGCCTCAGTCCTTGTGTGGAGTCGGGGCCGGAACCTGAGGATTCCTCTCCAGTGTTGCCATGGATCTTGGGGTGCTTCTGAGTCTCCCCAGGGGAGTCAGGCCTCGTCTCGAGTGGGGGCCTGCACGTGCGCTTTCCTCCCGAGCTGCAGCAGTAGTGTCACGCTTCCTGTCACGTGGATCAAGGGATCTGTGGCTTTCCCTCGAGGCTGTCCCTCGAGGCTTTCCCACGAGGCTTTCCCACAGGGCTGTGCCACGTGCCACCTTGGTGTGAGTCGATCCTCGGCGTGAAAGACGAGCCGGTGAAGGGAAAAGAGGTTCCTCTGGAATGGACTGAGACATCTGGGGGACTCTTGGAATGGTGGCACGACCCTGGAGTTCCTCTCGCCGTTCCTGTTGAGAGGGCCTCCTCTTGAGATGCGACGGGAACGCCGGGAACTCTTTCCCGACGAAGCAGGGAAAGGATCCCTCATCTCGAGCTACGAGGCGGAAACGGGGCTCCTCTGGATGTGGGCGGGACCCTCGTGATTCCTCTCGAGTGGAGACGGCTAGGTCGGGGAACTTCTTGATTTGCACCAAGGGTGTGAAGGACCCTTTCGAAGTTCCAGAGGTGAGGTGTGATCCGCCTCGAGACGCCTCATCGGAAATGGGCCTCATCTCGCCTGGAGGGGAGAACCTCCTGGATTTTCTCGAGTTGCGGCAGGTCTTCTCGAGTTACGACGGGGACCTCAGGGACCCGCTCTGGTGGCCTCAGGAAAGGCCAGTCCCCATGTGAGTTGCTAGGGGACCTCTCGGGATTCTTCTCCCGTCCATGCCGGGGCCTCAGTCCTTGTGTGGAGTCGGGGCCGGAACCTGAGGATTCCTCTCCAGTGTTGCCATGGATCTTGGGGTGCTTCTGAGTCTCCCCAGGGGAGTCAGGCCTCGTCTCGAGTCGGGGCATGCACGTGCGCTTTCCTCCCGAGCTGCAGCAGTAGTGTCACGTTTCCTGTCACGTGGATCAAGGGATCTGTGGCTTTCCCTCGAGGCTGTCCCTCGAGGCTTTCCCACGAGGCTTTCCCACAGGGCTGTGCCACGTGCCACCTTGGTGTGAGTCGATCCTCGGCGTGAAAGACGAGCCGGTGAAGGGAAAAGAGGTTCCTCTGGAATGGACTGAGACATCTGGGGGACTCTTGGAATGGTGGCACGACCCTGGAGTTCCTCTCGCCGTTCCTGTTGAGAGGGCCTCCTCTTGAGATGCGACGGGAACGCCGGGAACTCTTTCCCGACGAAGCAGGGAAAGGATCCCTCATCTCGAGCTACGAGGCGGAAACGGGGCTCCTCTGGATGTGGGCGGGATCCTCGTGATTCCTCTCGAGTGGAGACGGCTAGGTCGGGGAACTTCTTGATTTGCACCAAGGGTGTGAAGGACCCTTTCGAAGTTCCAGAAGTGAGGTGTGATCCGCCTCGAGACGCCTCATCGGAAATGGGCCTCATCTCGCCTGGAGGGGAGAACCTCCTGGATTTTCTCGAGTTGCGGCAGGTCTTCTCGAGTTACGACGGGGACCTCAGGGACCCGCTCTGGTGGCCTCAGGAAAGGCCAGTCCCCATGCGAGTTGCTAGGGGACCTCTCGGGATTCCTCTCCCGTCCATGCCGGGGCCTCAGTCCTTGTGTGGAGTCGGGGCCGGAACCTGAGGATTCCTCTCCAGTGTTGCCATGGATCTTGGGGTGCTTCTGAGTCTCCCCAGGGGAGTCAGGCCTCGTCTCGAGTGGGGGCCTGCACGTGCGCTTTCCTCCCGAGCTGCAGCAGTAGTGTCACACTTCCTGTCACGTGGATGAAGGGATCTGTGGCTTTCCCTCGAGGCTGTCCCTCGAGGCTTTCCCACAAGGCTTTCCCACAGGGCTGTGCCACGTGCCACCTTGGTGGGAGTCGATCCTCGGCGTGAAAGACGAGCCGGTGAAGGGAAAAGAGTTTCCTCTGGAATGGACTGAGACATCTGGGGGACTCTTGGAATGGTGGCACGACCCTGGAGTTCCTCTCGCCGTTCCTGTTGAGAGGGCCTCCTCTTGAGATGCGACGGGAACGCCGGGAACTCTTTCCCGACGAAGCAGGGAAAGGATCCCTCATCTCGAGCTACGAGGCGGAAACGGGGCTCCTCTGGATGTGGGCGGGACCCTCGTGATTCCTCTCGAGTGGAGACGGCTAGGTCGGGGAACTTCTTGATTTGCACCAAGGGTGTGAAGGACCCTTTCGAAGTTCCAGAGGTGACGTGTGATCAGCCTCGAGACGCCTCAGCGGAAATGGGCCTCATCTCGCCTGGAGGGGAGAACCTCCTGGATTTTCTCGAGTTGCGGCAGGTCTTCTCGAGTTACGACGGGGACCTCAGGGACCCGCTCTGGTGGCCTCAGGAAAGGCCAGTCCCCATGCGAGTTGCTAGGGGACCTCTCGGGATTCCTCTCCCGTCCATGCCGGGGCCTCAGTCCTTGTGTGGAGTCGGGGCCGGAACCTGAGGATTCCTCTCCAGTGTTGCCATGGATCTTGGGGTGCTTCTTTGTCTCCCCAGGGGAGTCAGGCCTCGTCTCGAGTGGGGGCCTGCACGTGCGCTTTCCTCCCGAGCTGCAGCAGTAGTGTCACGCTTCCTGTCACGTGGATCAAGGGATCTGTGGCTTTCCCTCGAGGCTGTCCCTCGAGGCTTTCCCACGAGGCTTTCCCACAGGGCTGTGCCACGTGCCACCTTGGTGTGAGTCGATCCTCGGCGTGAAAGACGAGCCGGTGAAGGGAAAAGAGGTTCCTCTGGAATGGACTGAGACATCTGGGGGACTCTTGGAATGGTGGCACGACCCTGGAGTTCCTCTCGCCGTTCCTGTTGAGAGGGCCTCCTCTTGAGATGCGACGGGAACGCCGGGAACTCTTTCCCGACGAAGCAGGGAAAGGATCCCTCATCTCGAGCTACGAGGCGGAAACGGGGCTCCTCTGGATGTGGGCGGGACCCTCGTGATTCCTCTCGAGTGGAGACGGCTAGGTCGGGGAACTTCTTGATTTGCACCAAGGGTGTGAAGGACCCTTTCGAAGTTCCAGAGGTGAGGTGTGATCCGCCTCGAGACGCCTCATCGGAAATGGGCCTCATCTCGCCTGGAGGGGAGAACCTCCTGGATTTTCTCGAGTTGCGGCAGGTCTTCTCGAGTTACGACGGGGACCTCAGGGACCCGCTCTGGTGGCCTCAGGAAAGGCCAGTCCCCATGTGAGTTGCTAGGGGACCTCTCGGGATTCTTCTCCCGTCCATGCCGGGGCCTCAGTCCTTGTGTGGAGTCGGGGCCGGAACCTGAGGATTCCTCTCCAGTGTTGCCATGGATCTTGGGGTGCTTCTGAGTCTCCCCAGGGGAGTCAGGCCTCGTCTCGAGTCGGGGCATGCACGTGCGCTTTCCTCCCGAGCTGCAGCAGTAGTGTCACGTTTCCTGTCACGTGGATCAAGGGATCTGTGGCTTTCCCTCGAGGCTGTCCCTCGAGGCTTTCCCACGAGGCTTTCCCACAGGGCTGTGCCACGTGCCACCTTGGTGTGAGTCGATCCTCGGCGTGAAAGACGAGCCGGTGAAGGGAAAAGAGGTTCCTCTGGAATGGACTGAGACATCTGGGGGACTCTTGGAATGGTGGCACGACCCTGGAGTTCCTCTCGCCGTTCCTGTTGAGAGGGCCTCCTCTTGAGATGCGACGGGAACGCCGGGAACTCTTTCCCGACGAAGCAGGGAAAGGATCCCTCATCTCGAGCTACGAGGCGGAAACGGGGCTCCTCTGGATGTGGGCGGGATCCTCGTGATTCCTCTCGAGTGGAGACGGCTAGGTCGGGGAACTTCTTGATTTGCACCAAGGGTGTGAAGGACCCTTTCGAAGTTCCAGAAGTGAGGTGTGATCCGCCTCGAGACGCCTCATCGGAAATGGGCCTCATCTCGCCTGGAGGGGAGAACCTCCTGGATTTTCTCGAGTTGCGGCAGGTCTTCTCGAGTTACGACGGGGACCTCAGGGACCCGCTCTGGTGGCCTCAGGAAAGGCCAGTCCCCATGCGAGTTGCTAGGGGACCTCTCGGGATTCCTCTCCCGTCCATGCCGGGGCCTCAGTCCTTGTGTGGAGTCGGGGCCGGAACCTGAGGATTCCTCTCCAGTGTTGCCATGGATCTTGGGGTGCTTCTGAGTCTCCCCAGGGGAGTCAGGCCTCGTCTCGAGTGGGGGCCTGCACGTGCGCTTTCCTCCCGAGCTGCAGCAGTAGTGTCACACTTCCTGTCACGTGGATGAAGGGATCTGTGGCTTTCCCTCGAGGCTGTCCCTCGAGGCTTTCCCACAAGGCTTTCCCACAGGGCTGTGCCACGTGCCACCTTGGTGGGAGTCGATCCTCGGCGTGAAAGACGAGCCGGTGAAGGGAAAAGAGGTTCCTCTGGAATGGACTGAGACATCTGGGGGACTCTTGGAATGGTGGCACGACCCTGGAGTTCCTCTCGCCGTTCCTGTTGAGAGGGCCTCCTCTTGAGATGCGACGGGAACGCCGGGAACTCTTTCCCGACGAAGCAGGGAAAGGATCCCTCATCTCGAGCTACGAGGCGGAAACGGGGCTCCTCTGGATGTGGGCGGGACCCTCGTGATTCCTCTCGAGTGGAGACGGCTAGGTCGGGGAACTTCTTGATTTGCACCAAGGGTGTGAAGGACCCTTTCGAAGTTCCAGAGGTGAGGTGTGATCAGCCTCGAGACGCCTCAGCGGAAATGGGCCTCATCTCGCCTGGAGGGGAGAACCTCCTGGATTTTCTCGAGTTGTGGCAGGTCTTCTCGAGTTACGACGGGGACCTCAGGGACCCGCTCTGGTGGCCTCAGGAAAGGCCAGTCCCCATGCGAGTTGCTAGGGGACCTCTCGGGATTCCTCTCCCGTCCATGCCGGGGCCTCAGTCCTTGTGTGGAGTCGGGCCGGAACCTGAGGATTCCTCTCCAGTGTTGCCATGGATCTTGGGGTGCTTCTGAGTCTCCCCAGGGGAGTCAGGCCTCGTCTCGAGTGGGGGCATGCACGTGCGCTTTCCTCCCGAGCTGCAGCAGTAGTGTCACGCTTCCTGTCACGTGGATCAAGGGACATCTGGCTTTCCCTCGAGGCTGTCCCTCGAGGCTTTCCCGCGAGGCTTTCCCACAGGGCTGTGCCACGTGACACCTTGGTGGGAGTCGATCCTCGGCGTGAAAGACGAGCCGGTGAAGGGAAAAGAGGTTCCTCTGGAATGGACTGAGACATCTGGGGGACTCTTGGAATGGTGGCACGACCCTGGAGTTCCTCTCGCCGTTCCTGTTGAGAGGGCCTCCTCTTCACATGCGACGGGAACGCCGGGAACTCTTTCCCGACGAAGCAGGGAAAGGATCCCTCATCTCGAGCTACGAGGCGGAAACGGGGCTCCTCTGGATGTGGGCGGGACCCTCGTGATTCCTCTCGAGTGGAGACGGCTAGGTCGGGGAACTTCTTGATTTGCACCAAGGGTGTGAAAGACCCTTTCGAAGTTCCAGAGGTGAGGTGTGATCCGCCTCGAGACGCCTCATCGGAAATGGGCCTCATCTCGCCTGGAGGGGAGAACCTCCTAGATTTTCTCGAGTTGCGGCAGGTCTTCTCGAGTTACGACGGGGACCTCAGGGACCCGCTCTGGTGGCCTCAGGAAAGGCCAGTCCCCATGCGAGATGCTAGGGGACCTCTCGGGATTACTCTCCCGTCCATGCCGGGGCCTCAGTCCTTGTGTGGAGTCGGGGCCGGAACCTGAGGATTCCTCTCCAGTGTTGCCATGGATCTTGGGGTGCTTCTGAGTCTCCCCAGGGGAGTCAGGCCTCGTCTCGAGTGGGGGCATGCACGTGCGCTTTCCTCCCGAGCTGCAGCAGTAGTGTCACGCTTCCTGTCACGTGGATCAAGGGATCTGTGGCTTTCCCTCGAGGCTGTCCCTCGAGGCTTTCCCACGAGTCTTTCCCACAGGGCTGTGCCACGTGCCACCTTGGTGTGAGTCGATCCTCGGCGTGAAAGACGAGCCGGTGAAGGGAAAAGAGGTTCCTCTGGAATGGACTGAGACATCTGGGGGACTCTTGGAATGGTGGCACGACCCTGGAGTTCCTCTCGCCGTTCCTGTTGAGAGGGCCTCCTCTTGAGATGCGACGGGAACGCCGGGAACTCTTTCCCGACGAAGCAGGGAAAGGATCCCTCATCTCGAGCTACGAGGCGGAAACGGGGCTCCTCTGGATGTGGGCGGGACCCACGTGATTCCTCTCGAGTGGAGACGGCTAGGTCGGGGAACTTCTTGATTTGCACCAAGGGTGTGAAGGACCCTTTCGAAGTTCCAGAGGTGAGGTGTGATCAGCCTCGAGACGCCTCATCGGAAATGGGCCTCATCTCGCCTGGAGGGGAGAACCTCCTGGATTTTCTCGAGTTGTGGCAGGTCTTCTCGAGTTACGACGGGGACCTCAGGGACCCGCTCTGGTGGCCTCAGGAAAGGCCAGTCCCCATGCGAGTTGCTAGGGGACCTCTCGGGATTCCTCTCCCGTCCGTGCCGGGGCCTCAGTCCTTGTGTGGAGTCGGGGCCGGAACCTGAGGATTCCTCTCCAGTGTTGCCATGGATCTTGGGGTGCTTCTGAGTCTCCCCAGGGGAGTCAGGCCTCGTCTCGAGTGGGGGCATGCACGTGCGCTTTCCTCCCGAGCTGCAGCAGTAGTGTCACGCTTCCTGTCACGTGGATCAAGGGACATGTGGCTTTCCCTCGAGGCTGTCCCTCGAGGCTTTCCCGCGAGGCTTTCCCACAGGGCTGTGCCACGTGCCACCTTGGTGGGAGTCGATCCTCGGCGTGAAAGACGAGCCGGTGAAGGGAAAAGAGGTTCCTCTGGAATGGACTGAGACATCTGGGGGACTCTTGGAATGGTGGCACGACCCTGGAGTTCCTCTCGCCGTTCCTGTTGAGAGGGCCTCCTCTTGAGATGCGACGGGAACGCCGGGAACTCTTTCCCGACGAAGCAGGGAAAGGATCCCTCATCTCGAGCTACGAGGCGGAAACGGGGCTCCTCTGGATGTGGGCGGGACCCTCGTGATTCCTCTCGAGTGGAGACGGCTAGGTCGGGGAACTTCTTGATTTGCACCAAGGGTGTGAAGGACCCTTTCGAAGTTCCAGAGGTGAGGTGTGATCAGCCTCGAGACGCCTCAGCGGAAATGGGCCTCATCTCGCCTGGAGGGGAGAACCTCCTGGATTTTCTCGAGTTGCGGCAGGTCTTCTCGAGTTACGACGGGGACCTCAGGGACCCGCTCTGGTGGCCTCAGGAAAGGCCAGTCCCCATGCGAGTTGCTAGGGGACCTCTCGGGATTCCTCTCCCGTCCATGCCGGGGCCTCAGTCCTTGTGTGGAGTCGGGGCCGGAACCTGAGGATTCCTCTCCAGTGTTGCCATGGATCTTGGGGTGCTTCTGAGTCTCCCCAGGGGAGTCAGGCCTCGTCTCGAGTGGGGGCATGCACGTGCGCTTTCCTCCCGAGCTGCAGCAGTAGTGTCACGCTTCCTGTCACGTGGATCAAGGGATCTGTGGCTTTCCCTCGAGGCTGTCCCTCGAGGCTTTCCCACGAGGCTTTCCCACAGGGCTGTGCCACGTGCCACCTTGGTGGGAGTCGATCCTCGGCGTGAAAGACGAGCCGGTGAAGGGAAAAGAGGTTCCTCTGGAATGGACTGAGACATCTGGGGGACTCTTGGAATGGTGGCACGACCCTGGAGTTCCTCTCGCCGTTCCTGTTGAGAGGGCCTCCTCTTGAGCTGCGACGGGAACGCCGGGAACTCTTTCCCGACGAAGCAGGGAAAGGATCCCTCATCTCGAGCTACGAGGCGGAAACGGGGCTCCTCTGGATGTGGGCGGGACCCTCGTGATTCCTCTCGAGTGGAGACGGCTAGGTCGGGGAACTTCTTGATTTGCACCAAGGGTGTGAAGGACCCTTTCGAAGTTCCAGAGGTGAGGTGTGATCAGCCTCGAGACGCCTCAGCGGAAATGGGCCTCATCTCGCCTGGAGGGGAGAAACTCCTGGATTTTCTCGAGTTGCGGCAGGTCTTCTCGAGTTACGACGGGGACCTCAGGGACCCGCTCTGGGGGCCTCAGGAAAGGCCAGTGCCCATGCGAGTTGCTAGGGGACCTCTCGGGATTCCTCTCCCGTCCATGCCGGGGCCTCAGTCCTTGTGTGGAGTCGGGGCCGGAACCTGAGGATTCCTCTCCAGTGTTGCCATGGATCTTGGGGTGCTTCTGAGTCTCCCCAGGGGAGTCAGGCTTCGTCTCGAGTGGGGGCATGCACGTGCGCTTTCCTCCCGAGCTGCAGCAGTAGTGTCACGCTTCCTGTCACGTGGATCAAGGGACATGTGGCTTTCCCTCGAGGCTGTCCCTCGAGGCTTTCCCGCGAGGCTTTCCCACAGGGCTGTGCCACGTGCCACCTTGGTGGGAGTCGATCCTCGGCATGAAAGACGAGCCGGTGAAGGGAAAAGAGGTTCCTCTGGAATGGACTGAGACATCTGGGGGACTCTTGGAATGGTGGCACGACCCTGGAGTTCCTCTCGCCGTTCCTGTTGAGAGGGCCTCCTCTTGAGCTGCGACGGGAACGCCGGGAACTCTTTCCCGACGAAGCAGTGAAAGGATCCCTCATCTCGAGCTACGAGGCGGAAACGGGGCTCCTCTGGATGTGGGCGGGACCCTCGTGATTCCTCTCGAGTGGAGACGGCTAGGTCGGGGAACTTCTTGATTTGCACCAAGGGTGTGAAGGACCCTTTCGAAGTTCCAGAGGTGAGGTGTGATCAGCCTCGAGACGCCTCAGCGGAAATGGGCCTCATCTCGCCTGGAGGGGAGAACCTCCTGGATTTTCTCGAGTTGCGGCAGGTCTTCTCGAGTTACGACGGGGACCTCAGGGACCCGCTCTGGTGGCCTCAGGAAAGGCCAGTCCCCATGCGAGTTGCTAGGGGACCTCTCGGGATTCCTCTCCCGTCCATGCCGGGGCCTCAGTCCTTGTGTGGAGTCGGGGCCGGAACCTGAGGATTCCTCTCCAGTGTTGCCATGGATCTTGGGGTGCTTCTGAGTCTCCCCAGGGGAGTCAGGCCTCGTCTCGAGTGGGGGCATGCACGTGCGCTTTCCTCCCGAGCTGCAGCAGTAGTGTCACGCTTCCTGTCACGTGGATCAAGGGATCTGTGGCTTTCCCTCGAGGCTGTCCCTCGAGGCTTTCCCACGAGGCTTTCCCACAGGGCTGTGCCACGTGCCACCTTGGTGGGAGTCGATCCTCGGCGTGAAAGACGAGCCGGTGAAGGGAAAAGAGGTTCCTCTGGAATGGACTGAGACATCTGGGGGACTCTTGGAATGGTGGCACGACCCTGGAGTTCCTCTCGCCGTTCCTGTTGAGAGGGCCTCCTCTTCACATGCGACGGGAACGCCGGGAACTCTTTCCCGACGAAGCAGGGAAAGGATCCCTCATCTCGAGCTACGAGGCGGAAACGGGGCTCCTCTGGATGTGGGCGGGACCCTCGTGATTCCTCTCGAGTGGAGACGGCTAGGTCGGGGAACTTCTTGATTTGCACCAAGGGTGTGAAGGACCCTTTCGAAGTTCCAGAGGTGAGGTGTGATCAGCCTCGAGACGCCTCAGCGGAAATGGGCCTCATCTCGCCTGGAGGGGAGAACCTCCTGGATTTTCTCGAGTTGCGGCAGGTCTTCTCGAGTTACGACGGGGACCTCAGGGACCCGCTCTGGTGGCCTCAGGAAAGGCCAGTCCCCATGCGAGTTGCTAGGGGACCTCTCGGGATTCCTCTCCCGTCCATGCCGGGGCCTCAGTCCTTGTGTGGAGTCGGGGCCGGAACCTGAGGATTCCTCTCCAGTGTTGCCATGGATCTTGGGGTGCTTCTGAGTCTCCCCAGGGGAGTCAGGCCTCGTCTCGAGTGGGGGCATGCACGTGCGCTTTCCTCCCGAGCTGCAGCAGTAGTGTCACGCTTCCTGTCACGTGGATCAAGGGATCTGTGGCTTTCCCTCGAGGCTGTCCCTCGAGGCTTTCCCACGAGGCTTTCCCACAGGGCTGTGCCACGTGCCACCTTGGTGTGAGTCGATCCTCGGCGTGAAAGACGAGCCGGTGAAGGGAAAAGAGGTTCCTCTGGAATGGACTGAGACATCTGGGGGACTCTTGGAATGGTGGCACGACCCTGGAGTTCCTCTCGCCGTTCCTGTTGAGAGGGCCTCCTCTTGAGATGCGACGGGAACGCCGGGAACTCTTTCCCGACGAAGCAGGGAAAGGATCCCTCATCTCGAGCTACGAGGCGGAAACGGGGCTCCTCTGGATGTGGGCGGGACCCTCGTGATTCCTCTCGAGTGGAGACGGCTAGGTCGGGGAACTTCTTGATTTGCACCAAGGGTGTGAAGGACCCTTTCGAAGTTCCAGAGGTGAGGTGTGATCAGCCTCGAGACGCCTCAGCGGAAATGGGCCTCATCTCGCCTGGAGGGGAGAACCTCCTGGATTTTCTCGAGTTGCGGCAGGTCTTCTCGAGTTACGACGGGGACCTCAGGGACCCGCTCTGGTGGCCTCAGGAAAGGCCAGTCCCCATGCGAGTTGCTAGGGGACCTCTCGGGATTCCTCTCCCGTCCATGCCGGGGCCTCAGTCCTTGTGTGGAGTCGGGGCCGGAACCTGAGGATTCCTCTCCAGTGTTGCCATGGATCTTGGGGTGCTTCTGAGTCTCCCCAGGGGAGTCAGGCCTCGTCTCGAGTGGGGGCATGCACGTGCGCTTTCCTCCCGAGCTGCAGCAGTAGTGTCACGCTTCCTGTCACGTGGATCAAGGGATCTGTGGCTTTCCCTCGAGGCTGTCCCTCGAGGCTTTCCCACGAGGCTTTCCCACAGGGCTGTGCCACGTGCCACCTTGGTGGGAGTCGATCCTCGCCGTGAAAGACGAGCCGGTGAAGGGAAAAGAGGTTCCTCTGGAATGGACTGAGACATCTGGGGGACTCTTGGAATGGTGGCACGACCCTGGAGTTCCTCTCGCCGTTCCTGTTGAGAGGGCCTCCTCTTGAGATGCGACGGGAACGCCGGGAACTCTTTCCCGACGAAGCAGGGAAAGGATCCCTCATCTCGAGCTACGAGGCGGAAACGGGGCTCCTCTGGATGTGGGCGGGACCCTCGTGATTCCTCTCGAGTGGAGACGGCTAAGTCGGGGAACTTCTTGATTTGCACCAAGGGTGTGAAGGACCCTTTCGAAGTTCCAGAGGTGAGGTGTGATCAGCCTCGAGACGCCTCAGCGGAAATGGGCCTCATCTCGCCTGGAGGGGAGAACCTCCTGGATTTTCTCGAGTTGTGGCAGGTCTTCTCGAGTTACGACGGGGACCTCAGGGACCCGCTCTGGTGGCCTCAGGAAAGGCCAGTCCCCATGCGAGTTGCTAGGGGACCTCTCGGGATTCCTCTCCCGTCCATGCCGGGGCCTCAGTCCTTGTGTGGAGTCGGGGCCGGAACCTGAGGATTCCTCTCCAGTGTTGCCATGGATCTTGGGGTGCTTCTGAGTCTCCCCAGGAGAGTCAGGCCTCGTCTCGAGTGGGGGCATGCACGTGCGCTTTCCTCCCGAGCTGCAGCAGTAGTGTCACGCTTCCTGTCACGTGGATCAAGGGACATGTGGCTTTCCCTCGAGGCTGTCCCTCGAGGCTTTCCCGCGAGGCTTTCCCACAGGGCTGTGCCACGTGCCACCTTGGTGGGAGTCGATCCTCGGCGTGAAAGACGAGCCGGTGAAGGGAAAAGAGGTTCCTCTGGAATGGACTGAGACATCTGGGGGACTCTTGGAATGGTGGCACGACCCTGGAGTTCCTCTCGCCGTTCCTGTTGAGAGGGCCTCCTCTTGAGATGCGACGGGAACGCCGGGAACTCTTTCCCGACGAAGCAGGGAAAGGATCCCTCATCTCGAGCTACGAGGCGGAAACGGGGCTCCTCTGGATGTGGGCGGGACCCTCGTGATTCCTCTCGAGTGGAGACGGCTAGGTCGGGGAACTTCTTGATTTGCACCAAGGGTGTGAAGGACCCTTTCGAAGTTCCAGAGGTGAGGTGTGATCAGCCTCGAGACGCCTCAGCGGAAATGGGCCTCATGTCGCCTGGAGGGGAGAACCTCCTGGATTTTCTCGAGTTGCGGCAGGTCTTCTCGAGTTACGACGGGGACCTCAGGGACCCGCTCTGGTGGCCTCAGGAAAGGCCAGTCCCCATGCGAGTTGCTAGGGGACCTCTCGGGATTCCTCTCCCGTCCATGCCGGGGCCTCAGTCCTTGTGTGGAGTCGGGGCCGGAACCTGAGGATTCCTCTCCAGTGTTGCCATGGATCTTGGGGTGCTTCTGAGTCTCCCCAGGGGAGTCAGGCCTCGTCTCGAGTGGGGGCCTGCACGTGCGCTTTCCTCCCGAGCTGCAGCAGTAGTGTCACGCTTCCTGTCACGTGGATCAAGGGATCTGTGGCTTTCCCTCGAGGCTGTCCCTCGAGGCTTTCCCACGAGGCTTTCCCACAGGGCTGTGCCACGTGCCACCTTGGTGGGAGTCGATCCTCGGCGTGAAAGACGAGCCGGTGAAGGGAAAAGAGGTTCCTCTGGAATGGACTGAGACATCTGGGGGACTCTTGGAATGGTGGCACGACCCTGGAGTTCCTCTCGCCGTTCCTGTTGAGAGGGCCTCCTCTTCACATGCGACGGGAACGCCGGGAACTCTTTCCCGACGAAGCAGGGAAAGGATCCCTCATCTCGAGCTACGAGGCGGAAACGGGGCTCCTCTGGATGTGGTCGGGACCCTCGTGATTCCTCTCGAGTGGAGACGGCTAGGTCGGGGAACTTCTTGATTTGCACCAAGGGTGTGAAGGACCCTTTTGAAGTTCCAGAGGTGAGGTGTGATCAGCCTCGAGACGCCTAAGCGGAAATGGGCCTCATCTCGCCTGGAGGGGAGAACCTCCTGGATTTTCTCGAGTTGCGGCAGGTCTTCTCGAGTTACGACGGGGACCTCAGGGACCCGCTCTGGGGGCCTCAGGAAAGGCCAGTCCCCATGCGAGTTGCTAGGGGACCTCTCGGGATTCCTCTCCCGTCCATGCCGGGGCCTCAGTCCTTGTGTGGAGTCGGGGCCGGAACCTGAGGATTCCTCTCCAGTGTTGCCATGGATCTTGGGGTGCTTCTGAGTCTCCCCAGGGGAGTCAGGCCTCGTCTCGAGTGGGGGCATGCACGTGCGCTTTCCTCCCGAGCTGCAGCAGTAGTGTCACGCTTCCTGTCACGTGGATCAAGGGATCTGTGGCTTTCCCTCGAGGCTGTCCCTCGAGGCTTTCCCGCGAGGCTTTCCCACAGGGCTGTGCCACGTGCCACCTTGGTGTGAGTCGATCCTCGGCGTGAAAGACGAGCCGGTGAAGGGAAAAGAGGTTCCTCTGGAATGGACTGAGACATCTGGGGGACTCTTGGAATGGTGGCACGACCCTGGAGTTCCTCTCGCCGTTCCTGTTGAGAGGGCCTCCTCTTCACATGCGACGGGAACGCCGGGAACTCTTTCCCGACGAAGCAGGGAAAGGATCCCTCATCTCGAGCTACGAGGCGGAAACGGGGCTCCTCTGGATGTGTTCGGGATCCTCATGATTCCTCTCGAGTGGAGACGGCTAGGTCGGGGAACTTCTTGATTTGCACCAAGGGTGTGAAGGACCCTTTCGAAGTTCCAGAGGTGAGGTGTGATCAGCCTCGAGACGCCTCAGCGGAAATGGGCCTCATCTCGCCTGGAGGGGAGAACCTCCTGGATTTTCTCGAGTTGCGGCAGGTCTTCTCGAGTTACGACGGGGACCTCAGGGACCCGCTCTGGTGGCCTCAGGAAAGGCCAGTCCCCATGCGAGTTGCTAGGGGACCTCTCGGGATTCCTCTCCCGTCCATGCCGGGGCCTCAGTCCTTGTGTGGAGTCGGGGCCGGAACCTGAGGATTCCTCTCCAGTGTTGCCATGGATCTTGGGGTGCTTCTGAGTCTCCCCAGGGGAGTCAGGCCTCGTCTCGAGTGGGGGCATGCACGTGCGCTTTCCTCTCGAGCTGCAGCAGTAGTGTCACGCTTCCTGTCACGTGGATCAAGGGATCTGTGGCTTTCCCTCGAGGCTGTCCCTCGAGGCTTTCCCACGAGGCTTTCCCACAGGGCTGTGCCACGTGCCACCTTGGTGGGAGTCGATCCTCGGCGTGAAAGACGAGCCGGTGAAGGGAAAAGAGGTTCCTCTGGAATGGACTGAGACATCTGGGGGACTCTTGGAATGGTGGCACGACCCTGGAGTTCCTCTCGCCGTTCCTGTTGAGAGGGCCTCCTCTTGAGCTGCGACGGGAACGCCGGGAACTCTTTCCCGACGAAGCAGGGAAAGGATCCCTCATCTCGAGCTACGAGGCGGAAACGGGGCTCCTCTGGATGTGGGCGGGACCCTCGTGATTCCTCTCGAGTGGAGACGGCTAGGTCGGGGAACTTCTTGATTTGCACCAAGGGTGTGAAGGACCCTTTCGAAGTTCCAGAGGTGAGGTGTGATCAGCCTCGAGACGCCTCAGCGGAAATGGGCCTCATCTCGCCTGGAGGGGAGAACCTCCTGGATTTTCTCGAGTTGCGGCAGGTCTTCTCGAGTTACGACGGGGACCTCAGGGACCCGCTCTGGGGGCCTCAGGAAAGGCCAGTCCCCATGCGAGTTGCTAGGGGACCTCTCGGGATTCCTCTCCCGTCCATGCCGGGGCCTCAGTCCTTGTGTGGAGTCGGGGCCGGAACCTGAGGATTCCTCTCCAGTGTTGCCATGGATCTTGGGGTGCTTCTGAGTCTCCCCAGGGGAGTCAGGCTTCGTCTCGAGTGGGGGCATGCACGTGCGCTTTCCTCCCGAGCTGCAGCAGTAGTGTCACGCTTCCTGTCACGTGGATCAAGGGACATGTGGCTTTCCCTCGAGGCTGTCCCTCGAGGCTTTCCCGCGAGGCTTTCCCACAGGGCTGTGCCACGTGCCACCTTGGTGGGAGTCGATCCTCGGCATGAAAGACGAGCCGGTGAAGGGAAAAGAGGTTCCTCTGGAATGGACTGAGACATCTGGGGGACTCTTGGAATGGTGGCACGACCCTGGAGTTCCTCTCGCCGTTCCTGTTGAGAGGGCCTCCTCTTGAGCTGCGACGGGAACGCCGGGAACTCTTTCCCGACGAAGCAGTGAAAGGATCCCTCATCTCGAGCTACGAGGCGGAAACGGGGCTCCTCTGGATGTGGGCGGGACCCTCGTGATTCCTCTCGAGTGGAGACGGCTAGGTCGGGGAACTTCTTGATTTGCACCAAGGGTGTGAAGGACCCTTTCGAAGTTCCAGAGGTGAGGTGTGATCAGCCTCGAGACGCCTCAGCGGAAATGGGCCTCATCTCGCCTGGAGGGGAGAACCTCCTGGATTTTCTCGAGTTGCGGCAGGTCTTCTCGAGTTACGACGGGGACCTCAGGGACCCGCTCTGGTGGCCTCAGGAAAGGCCAGTCCCCATGCGAGTTGCTAGGGGACCTCTCGGGATTCCTCTCCCGTCCATGCCGGGGCCTCAGTCCTTGTGTGGAGTCGGGGCCGGAACCTGAGGATTCCTCTCCAGTGTTGCCATGGATCTTGGGGTGCTTCTGAGTCTCCCCAGGGGAGTCAGGCCTCGTCTCGAGTGGGGGCATGCACGTGCGCTTTCCTCCCGAGCTGCAGCAGTAGTGTCACGCTTCCTGTCACGTGGATCAAGGGATCTGTGGCTTTCCCTCGAGGCTGTCCCTCGAGGCTTTCCCACGAGGCTTTCCCACAGGGCTGTGCCACGTGCCACCTTGGTGGGAGTCGATCCTCGGCGTGAAAGACGAGCCGGTGAAGGGAAAAGAGGTTCCTCTGGAATGGACTGAGACATCTGGGGGACTCTTGGAATGGTGGCACGACCCTGGAGTTCCTCTCGCCGTTCCTGTTGAGAGGGCCTCCTCTTGAGATGCGACGGGAACGCCGGGAACTCTTTCCCGATGAAGCAGGGAAAGGATCCCTCATCTCGAGCTACGAGGCGGAAACGGGGCTCCTCTGGATGTGGGCGGGACCCTCGTGATTCCTCTCGAGTGGAGACGGCTAGGTCGGGGAACTTCTTGATTTGCACCAAGGGTGTGAAGGACCCTTTCGAAGTTCCAGAGGTGAGGTGTGATCAGCCTCGAGACGCCTCAGCGGAAATGGGCCTCATCTCGCCTGGAGGGGAGAACCTCCTGGATTTTCTCGAGTTGCGGCAGGTCTTCTCGAGTTACGACGGGGACCTCAGGGACCCGCTCTGGTGGCCTCAGGAAAGGCCAGTCCCCATGCGAGTTGCTAGGGGACCTCTCGGGATTCCTCTCCCGTCCATGCCGGGGCCTCAGTCCTTGTGTGGAGTCGGGGCCGGAACCTGAGGATTCCTCTCCAGTGTTGCCATGGATCTTGGGGTGCTTCTGAGTCTCCCCAGGGGAGTCAGGCCTCGTCTCGAGTGGGGGCATGCACGTGCGCTTTCCTCCCGAGCTGCAGCAGTAGTGTCACGCTTCCTGTCACGTGGATCAAGGGATCTGTGGCTTTCCCTCGAGGCTGTCCCTCGAGGCTTTCCCACGAGGCTTTCCCACAGGGCTGTGCCACGTGCCACCTTGGTGGGAGTCGATCCTCGGCGTGAAAGACGAGCCGGTGAAGGGAAAAGAGGTTCCTCTGGAATGGACTGAGACATCTGGGGGACTCTTGGAATGGTGGCACGACCCTGGAGTTCCTCTCGCCGTTCCTGTTGAGAGGGCCTCCTCTTGAGATGCGACGGGAACGCCGGGAACTCTTTCCCGACGAAGCAGGGAAAGGATCCCTCATCTCGAGCTACGAGGCGGAAACGGGGCTCCTCTGGATGTGGGCGGGACCCTCGTGATTCCTCTCGAGTGGAGACGGCTAGGTCGGGGAACTTCTTGATTTGCACCAAGGGTGTGAAGGACCCTTTCGAAGTTCCAGAGGTGAGGTGTGATCAGCCTCGAGACGCCTCAGCGGAAATGGGCCTCATCTCGCCTGGAGGGGAGAACCTCCTGGATTTTCTCGAGTTGCGGCAGGTCTTCTCGAGTTACGACGGGGACCTCAGGGACCCGCTCTGGTGGCCTCAGGAAAGGCCAGTCCCCATGCGAGTTGCTAGGGGACCTCTCGGGATTCCTCTCCCGTCCATGCCGGGGCCTCAGTCCTTGTGTGGAGTCGGGGCCGGAACCTGAGGATTCCTCTCCAGTGTTGCCATGGATCTTGGGGTGCTTCTGAGTCTCCCCAGGGGAGTCAGGCCTCGTCTCGAGTGGGGGCATGCACGTGCGCTTTCCTCCCGAGCTGCAGCAGTAGTGTCACGCTTCCTGTCACGTGGATCAAGGGATCTGTGGCTTTCCCTCGAGGCTGTCCCTCGAGGCTTTCCCACGAGGCTTTCCCACAGGGCTGTGCCACGTGCCACCTTGGTGGGAGTCGATCCTCGGCGTGAAAGACGAGCCGGTGAAGGGAAAAGAGGTTCCTCTGGAATGGACTGAGACATCTGGGGGACTCTTGGAATGGTGGCACGACCCTGGAGTTCCTCTCGCCGTTCCTGTTGAGAGGGCCTCCTCTTCACATGCGACGGGAACGCCGGGAACTCTTTCCCGACGAAGCAGGGAAAGGATCCCTCATCTCGAGCTACGAGGCGGAAACGGGGCTCCTCTGGATGTGGGCGGGACCCTCGTGATTCCTCTCGAGTGGAGACGGCTAGGTCGGGGAACTTCTTGATTTGCACCAAGGGTGTGAAGGACCCTTTCGAAGTTCCAGAGGTGAGGTGTGATCAGCCTCGAGACGCCTCAGCGGAAATGGGCCTCATCTCGCCTGGAGGGGAGAACCTCCTGGATTTTCTCGAGTTGCGGCAGGTCTTCTCGAGTTACGACGGGGACCTCAGGGACCCGCTCTGGTGGCCTCAGGAAAGGCCAGTCCCCATGCGAGTTGCTAGGGGACCTCTCGGGATTCCTCTCCCGTCCATGCCGGGGCCTCAGTCCTTGTGTGGAGTCGGGGCCGGAACCTGAGGATTCCTCTCCAGTGTTGCCATGGATCTTGGGGTGCTTCTGAGTCTCCCCAGGGGAGTCAGGCCTCGTCTCGAGTGGGGGCATGCACGTGCGCTTTCCTCCCGAGCTGCAGCAGTAGTGTCACGCTTCCTGTCACGTGGATCAAGGGATCTGTGGCTTTCCCTCGAGGCTGTCCCTCGAGGGTTTCCCGCGAGGCTTTCCCACAGGGCTGTGCCACGTGCCACCTTGGTGGGAGTCGATCCTCGGCGTGAAAGACGAGCCGGTGTAGGGAAAAGAGGTTCCTCTGGAATGGACTGAGACATCTGGGGGACTCTTGGAATGGTGGCACGACCCTGGAGTTCCTCTCGCCGTTCCTGTTGAGAGGGCCTCCTCTTGAGATGCGACGGGAACGCCGGGAACTCTTTCCCGACGAAGCAGGGAAAGGATCCCTCATCTCGAGCTACGAGGCGGAAACGGGGCTCCTCTGGATGTGGGCGGGACCCTCGTGATTCCTCTCGAGTGGAGACGGCTAGGTCGGGGAACTTCTTGATTTGCACCAAGGGTGTGAAGGACCCTTTCGAAGTTCCAGAGGTGAGGTGTGATCAGCCTCGAGACGCCTCAGCGGAAATGGGCCTCATCTCGCCTGGAGGGGAGAACCTCCTGGATTTTGTCGAGTTGCGGCAGGTCTTCTCGAGTTACGAGGGGGACCTCAGGGACCCGCTCTGGTGGCCTCAGGAAAGGCCAGTCCCCATGCGAGTTGCTAGGGGACCTCTCGGGATTCCTCTCCCGTCCATGCCGGGGCCTCAGTCCTTGTGTGGAGTCGGGGCCGGAACCTGAGGATTCCTCTCCAGTGTTGCCATGGATCTTGGGGTGCTTCTGAGTCTCCCCAGGGGAGTCAGGCCTCGTCTCGAGTGGGGGCATGCACGTGCGCTTTCCTCCCGAGCTGCAGCAGTAGTGTCACGCTTCCTGTCACGTGGATCAAGGGATCTGTGGCTTTCCCTCGAGGCTGTCCCTCGAGGCTTTCCCACGAGGCTTTCCCACAGGGCTGTGCCACGTGCCACCTTGGTGGGAGTCGATCCTCGGCGTGAAAGACGAGCCGGTGAAGGGAAAAGAGGTTCCTCTGGAATGGACTGAGACATCTGGGGGACTCTTGGAATGGTGGCACGACCCTGGAGTTCCTCTCGCCGTTCCTGTTGAGAGGGCCTCCTCTTGAGATGCGACGGGAACGCCGGGAACTCTTTCCCGACGAAGCAGGGAAAGGACCCCTCATCTCGAGCTACGAGGCGGAAACGGGGCTCCTCTGGATGTGGGCGGGACCCTCGTGATTCCTCTCGAGTGGAGACGGCTAGGTCGGGGAACTTCTTGATTTGCACCAAGGGTGTGAAGGACCCTTTCGAAGTTCCAGAGGTGAGGTGTGATCAGCCTCGAGACGCCTCAGCGGAAATGGGCCTCATCTCGCCTGGAGGGGAGAACCTCCTGGATTTTCTCGAGTTGCGGCAGGTCTTCTCGAGTTACGACGGGGACCTCAGGGACCCGCTCTGGGGGCCTCAGGAAAGGCCAGTCCCCATGCGAGTTGCTAGGGGACCTCTCGGGATTCCTCTCCCGTCCATGCCGGGGCCTCAGTCCTTGTGTGGAGTCGGGGCCGGAACCTGAGGATTCCTCTCCAGTGTTGCCATGGATCTTGGGGTGCTTCTGAGTCTCCCCAGGGGAGTCAGGCTTCGTCTCGAGTGGGGGCATGCACGTGCGCTTTCCTCCCGAGCTGCAGCAGTAGTGTCACGCTTCCTGTCACGTGGATCAAGGGACATGTGGCTTTCCCTCGAGGCTGTCCCTCGAGGCTTTCCCGCGAGGCTTTCCCACAGGGCTGTGCCACGTGCCACCTTGGTGGGAGTCGATCCTCGGCATGAAAGACGAGCCGGTGAAGGGAAAAGAGGTTCCTCTGGAATGGACTGAGACATCTGGGGGACTCTTGGAATGGTGGCACGACCCTGGAGTTCCTCTCGCCGTTCCTGTTGAGAGGGCCTCCTCTTGAGCTGCGACGGGAACGCCGGGAACTCTTTCCCGACGAAGCAGTGAAAGGATCCCTCATCTCGAGCTACGAGGCGGAAACGGGGCTCCTCTGGATGTGGGCGGGACCCTCGTGATTCCTCTCGAGTGGAGACGGCTAGGTCGGGGAACTTCTTGATTTGCACCAAGGGTGTGAAGGACCCTTTCGAAGTTCCAGAGGTGAGGTGTGATCAGCCTCGAGACGCCTCAGCGGAAATGGGCCTCATCTCGCCTGGAGGGGAGAACCTCCTGGATTTTCTCGAGTTGCGGCAGGTCTTCTCGAGTTACGACGGGGACCTCAGGGACCCGCTCTGGTGGCCTCAGGAAAGGCCAGTCCCCATGCGAGTTGCTAGGGGACCTCTCGGGATTCCTCTCCCGTCCATGCCGGGGCCTCAGTCCTTGTGTGGAGTCGGGGCCGGAACCTGAGGATTCCTCTCCAGTGTTGCCATGGATCTTGGGGTGCTTCTGAGTCTCCCCAGGGGAGTCAGGCCTCGTCTCGAGTGGGGGCATGCACGTGCGCTTTCCTCCCGAGCTGCAGCAGTAGTGTCACGCTTCCTGTCACGTGGATCAAGGGATCTGTGGCTTTCCCTCGAGGCTGTCCCTCGAGGCTTTCCCACGAGGCTTTCCCACAGGGCTGTGCCACGTGCCACCTTGGTGGGAGTCGATCCTCGGCGTGAAAGACGAGCCGGTGAAGGGAAAAGAGGTTCCTCTGGAATGGACTGAGACATCTGGGGGACTCTTGGAATGGTGGCACGACCCTGGAGTTCCTCTCGCCGTTCCTGTTGAGAGGGCCTCCTCTTCACATGCGACGGGAACGCCGGGAACTCTTTCCCGACGAAGCAGGGAAAGGATCCCTCATCTCGAGCTACGAGGCGGAAACGGGGCTCCTCTGGATGTGGGCGGGACCCTCGTGATTCCTCTCGAGTGGAGACGGCTAGGTCGGGGAACTTCTTGATTTGCACCAAGGGTGTGAAGGACCCTTTCGAAGTTCCAGAGGTGAGGTGTGATCAGCCTCGAGACGCCTCAGCGGAAATGGGCCTCATCTCGCCTGGAGGGGAGAACCTCCTGGATTTTCTCGAGTTGCGGCAGGTCTTCTCGAGTTACGACGGGGACCTCAGGGACCCGCTCTGGTGGCCTCAGGAAAGGCCAGTCCCCATGCGAGTTGCTAGGGGACCTCTCGGGATTCCTCTCCCGTCCATGCCGGGGCCTCAGTCCTTGTGTGGAGTCGGGGCCGGAACCTGAGGATTCCTCTCCAGTGTTGCCATGGATCTTGGGGTGCTTCTGAGTCTCCCCAGGGGAGTCAGGCCTCGTCTCGAGTGGGGGCATGCACGTGCGCTTTCCTCCCGAGCTGCAGCAGTAGTGTCACGCTTCCTGTCACGTGGATCAAGGGATCTGTGGCTTTCCCTCGAGGCTGTCCCTCGAGGCTTTCCCACGAGGCTTTCCCACAGGGCTGTGCCACGTGCCACCTTGGTGGGAGTCGATCCTCGGCGTGAAAGACGAGCCGGTGAAGGGAAAAGAGGTTCCTCTGGAATGGACTGAGACATCTGGGGGACTCTTGGAATGGTGGCACGACCCTGGAGTTCCTCTCGCCGTTCCTGTTGAGAGGGCCTCCTCTTGAGATGCGACGGGAACGCCGGGAACTCTTTCCCGACGAAGCAGGGAAAGGATCCCTCATCTCGAGCTACGAGGCGGAAACGGGGCTCCTCTGGATGTGGGCGGGACCCTCGTGATTCCTCTCGAGTGGAGACGGCTAGGTCGGGGAACTTCTTGATTTGCACCAAGGGTGTGAAGGACCCTTTCGAAGTTCCAGAGGTGAGGTGTGATCAGCCTCGAGACGCCTCAGCGGAAATGGGCCTCATCTCGCCTGGAGGGGAGAACCTCCTGGATTTTCTCGAGTTGCGGCAGGTCTTCTCGAGTTACGACGGGGACCTCAGGGACCCGCTCTGGTGGCCTCAGGAAAGGCCAGTCCCCATGCGAGTTGCTAGGGGACCTCTCGGGATTCCTCTCCCGTCCATGCCGGGGCCTCAGTCCTTGTGTGGAGTCGGGGCCGGAACCTGAGGATTCCTCTCCAGTGTTGCCATGGATCTTGGGGTGCTTCTGAGTCTCCCCAGGGGAGTCAGGCCTCGTCTCGAGTGGGGGCATGCACGTGCGCTTTCCTCCCGAGCTGCAGCAGTAGTGTCACGCTTCCTGTCACGTGGATCAAGGGATCTGTGGCTTTCCCTCGAGGCTGTCCCTCGAGGCTTTCCCACGAGGCTTTCCCACAGGGCTGTGCCACGTGCCACCTTGGTGGGAGTCGATCCTCGGCGTGAAAGACGAGCCGGTGAAGGGAAAAGAGGTTCCTCTGGAATGGACTGAGACATCTGGGGGACTCTTGGAATGGTGGCACGACCCTGGAGTTCCTCTCGCCGTTCCTGTTGAGAGGGCCTCCTCTTCACATGCGACGGGAACGCCGGGAACTCTTTCCCGACGAAGCAGGGAAAGGATCCCTCATCTCGAGCTACGAGGCGGAAACGGGGCTCCTCTGGATGTGGGCGGGACCCTCGTGATTCCTCTCGAGTGGAGACGGCTAGGTCGGGGAACTTCTTGATTTGCACCAAGGGTGTGAAGGACCCTTTCGAAGTTCCAGAGGTGAGGTGTGATCAGCCTCGAGACGCCTCAGCGGAAATGGGCCTCATCTCGCCTGGAGGGGAGAACCTCCTGGATTTTCTCGAGTTGCGGCAGGTCTTCTCGAGTTACGACGGGGACCTCAGGGACCCGCTCTGGTGGCCTCAGGAAAGGCCAGTCCCCATGCGAGTTGCTAGGGGACCTCTCGGGATTCCTCTCCCGTCCATGCCGGGGCCTCAGTCCTTGTGTGGAGTCGGGGCCGGAACCTGAGGATTCCTCTCCAGTGTTGCCATGGATCTTGGGGTGCTTCTGAGTCTCCCCAGGGGAGTCAGGCCTCGTCTCGAGTGGGGGCATGCACGTGCGCTTTCCTCCCGAGCTGCAGCAGTAGTGTCACGCTTCCTGTCACGTGGATCAAGGGATCTGTGGCTTTCCCTCGAGGCTGTCCCTCGAGGGTTTCCCGCGAGGCTTTCCCACAGGGCTGTGCCACGTGCCACCTTGGTGGGAGTCGATCCTCGGCGTGAAAGACGAGCCGGTGTAGGGAAAAGAGGTTCCTCTGGAATGGACTGAGACATCTGGGGGACTCTTGGAATGGTGGCACGACCCTGGACTTCCTCTCGCCGTTCCTGTTGAGAGGGCCTCCTCTTGAGATGCGACGGGAACGCCGGGAACTCTTTCCCGACGAAGCAGGGAAATGATCCCTCATCTCGAGCTACGAGGCGGAAACGGGGCTCCTCTGGATGTGGGCGGGACCCTCGTGATTCCTCTCGAGTGGAGACGGCTAGGTCGGGGAACTTCTTGATTTGCACCAAGGGTGTGAAGGACCCTTTCGAAGTTCCAGAGGTGAGGTGTGATCAGCCTCGAGACGCCTCAGCGGAAATGGGCCTCATCTCGCCTGGAGGGGAGAACCTCCTGGATTTTCTCGAGTTGCGGCAGGTCTTCTCGAGTTACGACGGGGACCTCAGGGACCCGCTCTGGTGGCCTCAGGAAAGGCCAGTCCCCATGCGAGTTGCTAGGGGACCTCTCGGGATTCCTCTCCCGTCCATGCCGGGGCCTCAGTCCTTGTGTGGAGTCGGGGCCGGAACCTGAGGATTCCTCTCCAGTGTTGCCATGGATCTTGGGGTGCTTCTTTGTCTCCCCAGGGGAGTCAGGCCTCGTCTCGAGTGGGGGCATGCACGTGCGCTTTCCTCCCGAGCTGCAGCAGTAGTGTCACGCTTCCTGTCACGTGGATCAAGGGACATGTGGCTTTCCCTCGAGGCTGTCCCTCGAGGCTTTCCCGCGAGGCTTTCCCACAGGGCTGTGCCACGTGCCACCTTGGTGGGAGTCGATCCTCGGCGTGAAAGACGAGCCGGTGAAGGGAAAAGACGTTCCTCTGGAATGGACTGAGACATCTGGGGGACTCTTGGAATGGTGGCACGACCCTGGAGTTCCTCTCGCCGTTCCTGTTGAGAGGGCCTCCTCTTGAGATGCGACGGGAACGCCGGGAACTCTTTCCCGACGAAGCAAGGAAAGGATCCCTCATCTCGAGCTACGAGGCGGAAACGGGGCTCCTCTGGATGTGGGCGGGACCCTCGTGATTCCTCTCGAGTGGAGACGGCTAGGTCGGGGAACTTCTTGATTTGCACCAAGGGTGTGAAGGACCCTTTCGAAGTTCCAGAGGTGAGGTGTGATCAGCCTCGAGACGCCTCAGCGGAAATGGGCCTCATCTCGCCTGGAGGGGAGAACCTCCTGGATTTTCTCGAGTTGCGGCAGGTCTTCTCGAGTTACGACGGGGACCTCAGGGACCCGCTCTGGTGGCCTCAGGAAAGGCCAGTCCCCATGCGAGTTGCTAGGGGACCTCTCGGGATTCCTCTCCCGTCCATGCCGGGGCCTCAGTCCTTGTGTGGAGTCGGGGCCGGAACCTGAGGATTCCTCTCCAGTGTTGCCATGGATCTTGGGGTGCTTCTGAGTCTCCCCAGGGGAGTCAGGCCTCGTCTCGAGTGGGGGCATGCACGTGCGCTTTCCTCCCGAGCTGCAGCAGTAGTGTCACGCTTCCTGTCACGTGGATCAAGGGATCTGTGGCTTTCCCTCGAGGCTGTCCCTCGAGGCTTTCCCACGAGGCTTTCCCACAGGGCTGTGCCACGTGCCACCTTGGTGGGAGTCGATCCTCGGCGTGAAAGACGAGCCGGTGAAGGGAAAAGAGGTTCCTCTGGAATGGACTGAGACATCTGGGGGACTCTTGGAATGGTGGCACGACCCTGGAGTTCCTCTCGCCGTTCCTGTTGAGAGGGCCTCCTCTTCACATGCGACGGGAACGCCGGGAACTCTTTCCCGACGAAGCAGGGAAAGGATCCCTCATCTCGAGCTACGAGGCGGAAACGGGGCTCCTCTGGATGTGGGCGGGACCCTCGTGATTCCTCTCGAGTGGAGACGGCTAGGTCGGGGAACTTCTTGATTTGCACCAAGGGTGTGAAGGACCCTTTCGAAGTTCCAGAGGTGAGGTGTGATCAGCCTCGAGACGCCTCAGCGGAAATGGGCCTCATCTCGCCTGGAGGGGAGAACCTCCTGGATTTTCTCGAGTTGCGGCAGGTCTTCTCGAGTTACGACGGGGACCTCAGGGACCCGCTCTGGTGGCCTCAGGAAAGGCCAGTCCCCATGCGAGTTGCTAGGGGACCTCTCGGGATTCCTCTCCCGTCCATGCCGGGGCCTCAGTCCTTGTGTGGAGTCGGGGCCGGAACCTGAGGATTCCTCTCCAGTGTTGCCATGGATCTTGGGGTGCTTCTGAGTCTCCCCAGGGGAGTCAGGCCTCGTCTCGAGTGGGGGCATGCACGTGCGCTTTCCTCCCGAGCTGCAGCAGTAGTGTCACGCTTCCTGTCACGTGGATCAAGGGATCTGTGGCTTTCCCTCGAGGCTGTCCCTCGAGGGTTTCCCGCGAGGCTTTCCCACAGGGCTGTGCCACGTGCCACCTTGGTGGGAGTCGATCCTCGGCGTGAAAGACGAGCCGGTGTAGGGAAAAGAGGTTCCTCTGGAATGGACTGAGACATCTGGGGGACTCTTGGAATGGTGGCACGACCCTGGAGTTCCTCTCGCCGTTCCTGTTGAGAGGGCCTCCTCTTGAGATGCGACGGGAACGCCGGGAACTCTTTCCCGACGAAGCAGGGAAAGGATCCCTCATCTCGAGCTACGAGGCGGAAACGGGGCTCCTCTGGATGTGGGCGGGACCCTCGTGATTCCTCTCGAGTGGAGACGGCTAGGTCGGGGAACTTCTTGATTTGCACCAAGGGTGTGAAGGACCCTTTCGAAGTTCCAGAGGTGAGGTGTGATCAGCCTCGAGACGCCTCAGCGGAAATGGGCCTCATCTCGCCTGGAGGGGAGAACCTCCTGGATTTTGTCGAGTTGCGGCAGGTCTTCTCGAGTTACGAGGGGGACCTCAGGGACCCGCTCTGGTGGCCTCAGGAAAGGCCAGTCCCCATGCGAGTTGCTAGGGGACCTCTCGGGATTCCTCTCCCGTCCATGCCGGGGCCTCAGTCCTTGTGTGGAGTCGGGGCCGGAACCTGAGGATTCCTCTCCAGTGTTGCCATGGATCTTGGGGTGCTTCTGAGTCTCCCCAGGGGAGTCAGGCCTCGTCTCGAGTGGGGGCATGCACGTGCGCTTTCCTCCCGAGCTGCAGCAGTAGTGTCACGCTTCCTGTCACGTGGATCAAGGGATCTGTGGCTTTCCCTCGAGGCTGTCCCTCGAGGCTTTCCCACGAGGCTTTCCCACAGGGCTGTGCCACGTGCCACCTTGGTGGGAGTCGATCCTCGGCGTGAAAGACGAGCCGGTGAAGGGAAAAGAGGTTCCTCTGGAATGGACTGAGACATCTGGGGGACTCTTGGAATGGTGGCACGACCCTGGAGTTCCTCTCGCCGTTCCTGTTGAGAGGGCCTCCTATTGAGATGCGACGGGAACGCCGGGAACTCTTTCCCGACGAAGCAGGGAAAGGATCCCTCATCTCGAGCTACGAGGCGGAAACGGGGCTCCTCTGGATGTGGGCGGGACCCTCGTGATTCCTCTCGAGTGGAGACGGCTAGGTCGGGGAACTTCTTGATTTGCACCAAGGGTGTGAAGGACCCTTTCGAAGTTCCAGAGGTGAGGTGTGATCAGCCTCGAGACGCCTCAGCGGAAATGGGCCTCATCTCGCCTGGAGGGGAGAACCTCCTGGATTTTCTCGAGTTGCGGCAGGTCTTCTCGAGTTACGACGGGGACCTCAGGGACCCGCTCTGGTGGCCTCAGGAAAGGCCAGTCCCCATGCGAGTTGCTAGGGGACCTCTCGGGATTCCTCTCCCGTCCATGCCGGGGCCTCAGTCCTTGTGTGGAGTCGGGGCCGGAACCTGAGGATTCCTCTCCAGTGTTGCCATGGATCTTGGGGTGCTTCTGTGTCTCCCCAGGGGAGTCAGGCCTCGTCTCGAGTGGGGGCATGCACGTGCGCTTTCCTCCCGAGCTGCAGCAGTAGTGTCACGCTTCCTGTCACGTGGATCAAGGGACATGTGGCTTTCCCTCGAGGCTGTCCCTCGAGGCTTTCCCGCGAGGCTTTCCCACAGGGCTGTGCCACGTGCCACCTTGGTGGGAGTCGATCCTCGGCGTGAAAGACGAGCCGGTGAAGGGAAAAGAGGTTCCTCTGGAATGGACTGAGACATCTGGGGGACTCTTGGAATGGTGGCACGACCCTGGAGTTCCTCTCGCCGTTCCTGTTGAGAGGGCCTCCTCTTGAGATGCGACGGGAACGCCGGGAACTCTTTCCCGACGAAGCAGGGAAAGGATCCCTCATCTCGAGCTACGAGGCGGAAACGGGGCTCCTCTGGATGTGGGCGGGACCCTCGTGATTCCTCTCGAGTGGAGACGGCTAGGTCGGGGAACTTCTTGATTTGCACCAAGGGTGTGAAGGACCCTTTCGAAGTTCCAGAGGTGAGGTGTGATCAGCCTCGAGACGCCTCAGCGGAAATGGGCCTCATCTCGCCTGGAGGGGAGAACCTCCTGGATTTTCTCGAGTTGCGGCAGGTCTTCTCGAGTTACGACCGGGACCTCAGGGACCCGCTCTGGTGGCCTCAGGAAAGGCCAGTCCCCATGCGAGTTGCTAGGGGACCTCTCGGGATTCCTCTCCCGTCCATGCCGGGGCCTCAGTCCTTGTGTGGAGTCGGGGCCGGAACCTGAGGATTCCTCTCCAGTGTTGCCATGGATCTTGGGGTGCTTCTGAGTCTCCCCAGGGGAGTCAGGCCTCGTCTCGAGTGGGGGCATGCACGTGCGCTTTCCTCCCGAGCTGCAGCAGTAGTGTCACGCTTCCTGTCACGTGGATCAAGGGATCTGTGGCTTTCCCTCGAGGCTGTCCCTCGAGGCTTTCCCACGAGGCTTTCCCACAGGGCTGTGCCACGTGCCACCTTGGTGGGAGTCGATCCTCGGCGTGAAAGACGAGCCGGTGAAGGGAAAAGAGGTTCCTCTGGAATGGACTGAGACATCTGGGGGACTCTTGGAATGGTGGCACGACCCTGGAGTTCCTCTCGCCGTTCCTGTTGAGAGGGCCTCCTCTTGAGATGCGACGGGAACGCCGGGAACTCTTTCCCGACGAAGCAGGGAAAGGATCCCTCATCTCGAGCTACGAGGCGGAAACGGGGCTCCTCTGGATGTGGGCGGGACCCTCGTGATTCCTCTCGAGTGGAGACGGCTAGGTCGGGGAACTTCTTGATTTGCACCAAGGGTGTGAAGGACCCTTTCGAAGTTCCAGAGGTGAGGTGTGATCAGCCTCGAGACGCCTCAGCGGAAATGGGCCTCATCTCGCCTGGAGGGGAGAACCTCCTGGATTTTCTCGAGTTGCGGCAGGTCTTCTCGAGTTACGACGGGGACCTCAGGGACCCGCTCTGGTGGCCTCAGGAAAGGCCAGTCCCCATGCGAGTTGCTAGGGGACCTCTCGGGATTCCTCTCCCGTCCATGCCGGGGCCTCAGTCCTTGTGTGGAGTCGGGGCCGGAACCTGAGGATTCCTCTCCAGTGTTGCCATGGATTTTGGGGTGCTTCTGAGTCTCCCCAGGGGAGTCAGGCCTCGTCTCGAGTGGGGGCATGCACGTGCGCTTTCCTCCCGAGCTGCAGCAGTAGTGTCACGCTTTCTGTCACGTGGATCAAGGGATCTGTGTCTTTCCCTCGAGGCTGTCCCTCGAGGCTTTCCCACGAGGCTTTCCCACAGGGCTGTGCCACGTGCCACCTTGGTGGGATTCGATCCTCGGCGTGAAAGACGAGCCGGTGAAGGGAAAAGAGGTTCCTCTGGAATGGACTGAGACATCTGGGGGACTCTTGGAATGGTGGCACGACCCTGGAGTTCCTCTCGCCGTTCCTGTTGAGAGGGCCTCCTCTTGAGATGCGACGGGAACGCCGGGAACTCTTTCCCGACGAAGCAGGGAAAGGATCCCTCATCTCGAGCTACGAGGCGGAAACGGGGCTCCTCTGGATGTGGGCGGGACCCTCGTGATTCCTCTCGAGTGGAGACGGCTAGGTCGGGGAACTTCTTGATTTGCACCAAGGGTGTGAAGGACCCTTTCGAAGTTCCAGAGGTGAGGTGTGATCAGCCTCGAGACGCCTCAGCGGAAATGGGCCTCATCTCGCCTGGAGGGGAGAACCTCCTGGATTTTCTCGAGTTGCGGCAGGTCTTCTCGAGTTACGACGGGGACCTCAGGGACCCGCTCTGGTGGCCTCAGGAAAGGCCAGTCCCCATGCGAGTTGCTAGGGGACCACTCGGGATTCCTCTCCCGTCCATGCCGGGGCCTCAGTCCTTGTGTGGAGTCGGGGCCGGAACCTGAGGATTCCTCTCCAGTGTTGCCATGGATCTTGGGGTGCTTCTGAGTCTCCCCAGGGGAGTCAGGCCTCGTCTCGAGTGGGGGCATGCACGTGCGCTTTCCTCCCGAGCTGCAGCAGTAGTGTCACGCTTCCTGTCACGTGGATCAAGGGATCTGTGGCTTTCCCTCGAGGCTGTCCCTCGAGGCTTTCCCACGAGGCTTTCCCACAGGGCTGTGCCACGTGCCACCTTGGTGGGAGTCGATCCTCGGCGTGAAAGACGAGCCGGTGTAGGGAAAAGAGGTTCCTCTGGAATGGACTGAGACATCTGGGGGACTCTTGGAATGGTGGCACGACCCTGGAGTTCCTCTCGCCGTTCCTGTTGAGAGGGCCTCCTCTTGAGATGCGACGGGAACGCCGGGAACTCTTTCCCGATGAAGCAGGGAAAGGATCCCTCATCTCGAGCTACGAGGCGGAAACGGGGCTCCTCTGGATGTGGGCGGGACCCTCGTGATTCCTCTCGAGTGGAGACGGCTAGGTCGGGGAACTTCTTGATTTGCACCAAGGGTGTGAAGGACCCTTTCGAAGTTCCAGAGGTGAGGTGTGATCAGCCTCGAGACGCCTCAGCGGAAATGGGCCTCATCTCGCCTGGAGGGGAGAACCTCCTGGATTTTCTCGAGTTGCGGCAGGTCTTCTCGAGTTACGACGGGGACCTCAGGGACCCGCTCTGGTGGCCTCAGGAAAGGCCAGTCCCCATGCGAGTTGCTAGGGGACCTCTCGGGATTCCTCTCCCGTCCATGCCGGGGCCTCAGTCCTTGTGTGGAGTCGGGGCCGGAACCTGAGGATTCCTCTCCAGTGTTGCCATGGATCTTGGGGTGCTTCTGAGTCTCCCCAGGGGAGTCAGGCCTCGTCTCGAGTGGGGGCATGCACGTGCGCTTTCCTCCCGAGCTGCAGCAGTAGTGTCACGCTTCCTGTCACGTGGATCAAGGGATCTGTGGCTTTCCCTCGAGGCTGTCCCTCGAGGCTTTCCCACGAGGCTTTCCCACAGGGCTGTGCCACGTGCCACCTTGGTGTGAGTCGATCCTCGGCGTGAAAGACGAGCCGGTGAAGGGAAAAGAGGTTCCTCTGGAATGGACTGAGACATCTGGGGGACTCTTGGAATGGTGGCACGACCCTGGAGTTCCTCTCGCCGTTCCTGTTGAGAGGGACTCCTCTTGAGATGCGACGGGAACGCCGGGAACTCTTTCCCGACGAAGCAGGGAAAGGATCCCTCATCTCGAGCTACGAGGCGGGAACGGGGCTCCTCAGGATGTGGGCGGGACCCTCGTGATTCCTCTCGAGTGGAGACGGCTAGGTCGGGGAACTTCTTGATTTGCACCAAGGGTGTGAAGGACCCTTTCGAAGTTCCAGAGGTGAGGTGTGATCAGCCTCGAGACGCCTCAGCGGAAATGGGCCTCATCTCGCCTGGAGGGGAGAACCTCCTGGATTTTCTCGAGTTGCGGCAGGTCTTCTCGAGTTACGACGGGGACCTCAGGGACCCGCTCTGGTGGCCTCAGGAAAGGCCAGTCCCCATGCGAGTTGCTAGGGGACCTCTCGGGATTCCTCTCCCGTCCATGCCGGGGCCTCAGTCCTTGTGTGGAGTCGGGGCCGGAACCTGAGGATTCCTCTCCAGTGTTGCCATGGATCTTGGGGTGCTTCTGAGTCTCCCCAGGGGAGTCAGGCTTCGTCTCGAGTGGGGGCATGCACGTGCGCTTTCCTCCCGAGCTGCAGCAGTAGTGTCATGCTTCCTGTCACGTGGATCAAGGGATCTGTGGCTTTCCCTCGAGGCTGTCCCTCGAGGGTTTCCCGCGAGGCTTTCCCACAGGGCTGTGCCACGTGCCACCTTGGTGTGAGTCGATCCTCGGCGTGAAAGACGAGCCGGTGAAGGAAAAAGAGGTTCCTCTGGAATGGACTGAGATATCTGGGGGACTCTTGGAATGGTGGCACGACCCTGGAGTTCCTCTCGCCGTTCCTGTTGAGAGGGCCTCCTCTTGAGATGCGACGGGAACGCCGGGAACTCTTTCCCGACGAAGCAGGGAAAGGATCCCTCATCTCGAGCTACGAGGCGGAAACGGGGCTCCTCTGGATGTGGGCGGGACCCTCGTGATTCCTCTCGAGTGGAGACGGCTAGGTCGGGGAACTTCTTGATTTGCACCAAGGGTGTGAAGGACCCTTTCGAAGTTCCCGAGGTGAGGTGAGATCCGCCTCGAGACGCCTCAGCGGAAATGGGCCTCATCTCGCCTGGAGGGGAGAACCTCCTGGATGTTCTCGAGTTGCGGCAGGTGTTCTCGAGTTACGACGGGGACCTCAGGGACCCGCTCTGGTGGCCTCAGGAAAGGCCAGTCCCCATGCGAGTTGCTAGGGGACCTCTCGGGATACCTCTCCCGTCCATGCCGGGGCCTCAGTCCTTGTGTGGAGTCGGGGCCGGAACCTGAGGATTCCTCTCCAGTGTTGCCATGGATCTTGGGGTGCTTCTGAGTCTCCCCAGGGGAGTCAGGCCTCGTCTAGAGTGGGGGCATGCACGTGCGCTTTCCTCCCGAGCTGCAGCAATAGTGTCACGCTTAGTGTCACGTGGATCAAGGGATCTGTGGCTTTCCCTCGAGGCTGTCCCTCGAGGCTTTCCCGCGAGGCTTTCCCACAGGGCTGTGCCACGTGCCACCTTGGTGGGAGTCGATCCTCGGCGTGAAAGACGAGCCGGTGAAGGGAAAAGAGGTTCCTCTGGAATGGACTGAGACATCTGGGGGACTCTTGGAATGGTGGCACGACCCTGGAGTTCCTCTCGCCGTTCCTGTTGAGAGGGCCTCCTCTTGAGATGCGACGGGAACGCCGGGAACTCTTTCCCGACGAAGCAGGGAAAGGACCCCTCATCTCGAGCTACGAGGCGGAAACGGGGCTCCTCTGGATGTGGGCGGGACCCTCGTGATTCCTCTCGAGTGGAGACGGCTAGGTCGGGGAACTTCTTGATTTGCATCAAGGGTGTGAAGGACCCTTTCGAAGTTCCAGAGGTGAGGTGTGATCAGCCTCGAGACGCCTCAGCGGAAATGGGCCTCATCTCGCCTGGAGGGGAGAACCTCCTGGATTTTCTCGAGTTGCGGCAGGTCTTCTCGAGTTACGATGGGGACCTCAGGGACCCGCTCTGGTGGCCTCAGGAAAGGCCAGTCCCCATGCGAGTTGCTAGGGGACCTCTCGGGATTCCTCTCCCGTCCATGCCGGGCCTCAGTCCTTGTGTGGAGTCGGGGCCGGAACCTGAGGATTCCTCTCCAGTGTTGCCATGGATCTTGGGGTGCTTCTGAGTCTCCCCAGGGGAGTCAGGCCTCGTCTCGAGTGGGGGCCTGCACGTGCGCTTTCCTCCCGAGCTGCAGCAGTAGTGTCACGCTTCCTGTCACGTGGATCAAGGGATCTGTGGCTTTCCCTCGAGGCTGTCCCTCGAGGCTTTCCCACGAGGCTTTCCCACAGGGCTGTGCCACGTGCCACCTTGGTGGGAGTCGATCCTCGGCGTGAAAGACGAGCCGGTGAAGGGAAAAGAGGTTCCTCTGGAATGGACTGGGACATCTGGGGGACTCTTGGAATGGTGGCACGACCCTGGAGTTCCTCTCGCCGTTCCTGTTGAGAGGGCCTCCTCTTGAGATGCGACGGGAACGCCGGGAACTCTTTCCCGACGAAGCAGGGAAAGGATCCCTCATCTCGAGCTACGAGGCGGAAACGGGGCTCCTCTGGATGTGGGCGGGACCCTCGTGATTCCTCTCGAGTGGAGACGGCTAGGTCGGGGAACTTCTTGATTTGCACCAAGGGTGTGAAGGACCCTTTCGAAGTTCCCGAGGTGAGGTGAGATCCGCCTCGAGACGCCTCAGCGGAAATGGGCCTCATCTCGCCTGGAGGGGAGAACCTCCTGGATGTTCTCGAGTTGCGGCAGGTGTTCTCGAGTTACGACGGGGACCTCAGGGACCCGCTCTGGTGGCCTCAGGAAAGGCCAGTCCCCATGCGAGTTGCTAGGGGACCTCTCGGGATACCTCTCCCGTCCATGCCGGGGCCTCAGTCCTTGTGTGGAGTCGGGGCCGGAACCTGAGGATTCCTCTCCAGTGTTGCCATGGATCTTGGGGTGCTTCTGAGTCTCCCCAGGGGAGTCAGGCCTCGTCTAGAGTGGGGGCATGCACGTGCGCTTTCCTCCCGAGCTGCAGCAATAGTGTCACGCTTAGTGTCACGTGGATCAAGGGATCTGTGGCTTTCCCTCGAGGCTGTCCCTCGAGGCTTTCCCGCGAGGCTTTCCCACAGGGCTGTGCCACGTGCCACCTTGGTGGGAGTCGATCCTCGGCGTGAAAGACGAGCCGGTGAAGGGAAAAGAGGTTCCTCTGGAATGGACTGAGACATCTGGGGGACTCTTGGAATGGTGGCACGACCCTGGAGTTCCTCTCGCCGTTCCTGTTGAGAGGGCCTCCTCTTGAGATGCGACGGGAACGCCGGGAACTCTTTCCCGACGAAGCAGGGAAAGGACCCCTCATCTCGAGCTACGAGGCGGAAACGGGGCTCCTCTGGATGTGGGCGGGACCCTCGTGATTCCTCTCGAGTGGAGACGGCTAGGTCGGGGAACTTCTTGATTTGCACCAAGGGTGTGAAGGACCCTTTCGAAGTTCCAGAGGTGAGGTGTGATCAGCCTCGAGACGCCTCAGCGGAAATGGGCCTCATCTCGCCTGGAGGGGAGAACCTCCTGGATTTTCTCGAGTTGCGGCAGGTCTTCTCGAGTTACGACGGGGACCTCAGGGACCCGCTCTGGTGGCCTCAGGAAAGGCCAGTCCCCATGCGAGTTGCTAGGGGACCTCTCGGGATTCCTCTCCCGTCCATGCCGGGCCTCAGTCCTTGTGTGGAGTCGGGGCCGGAACCTGAGGATTCCTCTCCAGTGTTGCCATGGATCTTGGGGTGCTTCTGAGTCTCCCCAGGGGAGTCAGGCCTCGTCTCGAGTGGGGGCCTGCACGTGCGCTTTCCTCCCGAGCTGCAGCAGTAGTGTCACGCTTCCTGTCACGTGGATCAAGGGATCTGTGGCTTTCCCTCGAGGCTGTCCCTCGAGGCTTTCCCACGAGGCTTTCCCACAGGGCTGTGCCACGTGCCACCTTGGTGGGAGTCGATCCTCGGCGTGAAAGACGAGCCGGTGAAGGGAAAAGAGGTTCCTCTGGAATGGACTGGGACATCTGGGGGACTCTTGGAATGGTGGCACGACCCTGGAGTTCCTCTCGCCGTTCCTGTTGAGAGGGCCTCCTCTTGAGATGCGACGGGAACGCCGGGAACTCTTTCCCGACGAAGCAGGGAAAGGATCCCTCATCTCGAGCTACGAGGCGGAAACGGGGCTCCTCTGGATGTGGGCGGGACCCTCGTGATTCCTCTCGAGTGGAGACGGCTAGGTCGGGGAACTTCTTGATTTGCACCAAGGGTGTGAAGGACCCTTTCGAAGTTCCAGAGGTGAGGTGTGATCAGCCTCGAGACGCCTCAGCGGAAATGGGCCTCATCTCGCCTGGAGGGGAGAACCTCCTGGATTTTCTCGAGTTGCGGCAGGTCTTCTCGAGTTACGACGGGGACCTCAGGGACCCGCTCTGGTGGCCTCAGGAAAGGCCAGTCCCCATGCGAGTTGCTAGGGGACCACTCGGGATTCCTCTCCCGTCCATGCCGGGGCCTCAGTCCTTGTGTGGAGTCGGGGCCGGAACCTGAGGATTCCTCTCCAGTGTTGCCATGGATCTTGGGGTGCTTCTGAGTCTCCCCAGGGGAGTCAGGCCTCGTCTCGAGTGGGGGCATGCACGTGCGCTTTCCTCCCGAGCTGCAGCAGTAGTGTCACGCTTCCTGTCACGTGGATCAAGGGATCTGTGGCTTTCCCTCGAGGCTGTCCCTCGAGGCTTTCCCACGAGGCTTTCCCACAGGGCTGTGCCACGTGCCACCTTGGTGGGAGTCGATCCTCGGCGTGAAAGACGAGCCGGTGAAGGGAAAAGAGGTTCCTCTGGAATGGACTGAGACATCTGGGGGACTCTTGGAATGGTGGCACGACCCTGGAGTTCCTCTCGCCGTTCCTGTTGAGAGGGCCTCCTCTTGAGATGCGACGGGAACGCCGGGAACTCTTTCCCGACGAAGCAGGGAAAGGATCCCTCATCTCGAGCTACGAGGCGGAAACGGGGCTCCTCTGGATGTGGGCGGGACCCTCGTGATTCCTCTCGAGTGGAGACGGCTAGGTCGGGGAACTTCTTGATTTGCACCAAGGGTGTGAAGGACCCTTTCGAAGTTCCAGAGGTGAGGTGTGATCAGCCTCGAGACGCCTCAGCGGAAATGGGCCTCATCTCGCCTGGAGGGGAGAACCTCCTGGATTTTCTCGAGTTGCGGCAGGTCTTCTCGAGTTACGACGGGGACCTCAGGGACCCGCTCTGGTGGCCTCAGGAAAGGCCAGTCCCCATGCGAGTTGCTAGGGGACCTCTCGGGATTCCTCTCCCGTCCATGCCGGGGCCTCAGTCCTTGTGTGGAGTCGGGGCCGGAACCTGAGGATTCCTCTCCAGTGTTGCCATGGATCTTGGGGTGCTTCTGAGTCTCCCCAGGGGAGTCAGGCTTCGTCTCGAGTGGGGGCATGCACGTGCGCTTTCCTCCCGAGCTGCAGCAGTAGTGTCATGCTTCCTGTCACGTGGATCAAGGGATCTGTGGCTTTCCCTCGAGGCTGTCCCTCGAGGGTTTCCCGCGAGGCTTTCCCACAGGGCTGTGCCACGTGCCACCTTGGTGTGAGTCGATCCTCGGCGTGAAAGACGAGCCGGTGAAGGGAAAAGAGGTTCCTCTGGAATGGACTGAGATATCTGGGGGACTCTTGGAATGGTGGCACGACCCTGGAGTTCCTCTCGCCGTTCCTGTTGAGAGGGCCTCCTCTTGAGATGCGACGGGAACGCCGGGAACTCTTTCCCGACGAAGCAGGGAAAGGATCCCTCATCTCGAGCTACGAGGCGGAAACGGGGCTCCTCTGGATGTGGGCGGGACCCTCGTGATTCCTCTCGAGTGGAGACGGCTAGGTCGGGGAACTTCTTGATTTGCACCAAGGGTGTGAAGGACCCTTTCGAAGTTCCCGAGGTGAGGTGTGATCCGCCTCGAGACGCCTCAGCGGAAATGGGCCTCATCTCGCCTGGAGGGGAGAACCTCCTGGATGTTCTCGAGTTGCGGCAGGTGTTCTCGAGTTACGACGGGGACCTCAGGGACCCGCTCTGGTGGCCTCAGGAAAGGCCAGTCCCCATGCGAGTTGCTAGGGGACCTCTCGGGATACCTCTCCCGTCCATGCCGGGGCCTCAGTCCTTGTGTGGAGTCGGGGCCGGAACCTGAGGATTCCTCTCCAGTGTTGCCATGGATCTTGGGGTGCTTCTGAGTCTCCCCAGGGGAGTCAGGCCTCGTCTAGAGTGGGGGCATGCACGTGCGCTTTCCTCCCGAGCTGCAGCAATAGTGTCACGCTTACTGTCACGTGGATCAAGGGATCTGTGGCTTTCCCTCGAGGCTGTCCCTCGAGGCTTTCCCGCGAGGCTTTCCCACAGGGCTGTGCCACGTGCCACCTTGGTGTGAGTCGATCCTCGGCGTGAAAGACGAGCCGGTGAAGGGAAAAGAGGTTCCTCTGGAATGGACTGAGACATCTGGGGGACTCTTGGAATGGTGGCACGACCCTGGAGTTCCTCTCGCCGTTCCTGTTGAGAGGGCCTCCTCTTGAGATGCGACGGGAACGCCGGGAACTCTTTCCCGACGAAGCAGGGAAAGGACCCCTCATCTCGAGCTACGAGGCGGAAACGGGGCTCCTCTGGATGTGGGCGGGACCCTCGTGATTCCTCTCGAGTGGAGACGGCTAGGTCGGGGAACTTCTTGATTTGCACCAAGGGTGTGAAGGACCCTTTCGAAGTTCCAGAGGTGAGGTGTGATCAGCCTCGAGACGCCTCAGCGGAAATGGGCCTCATCTCGCCTGGAGGGGAGAACCTCCTGGATTTTCTCGAGTTGCGGCAGGTCTTCTCGAGTTACGACGGGGACCTCAGGGACCCGCTCTGGTGGCCTCAGGAAAGGCCAGTCCCCATGCGAGTTGCTAGGGGACCTCTCGGGATTCCTCTCCCGTCCATGCCGGGCCTCAGTCCTTGTGTGGAGTCGGGGCCGGAACCTGAGGATTCCTCTCCAGTGTTGCCATGGATCTTGGGGTGCTTCTGAGTCTCCCCAGGGGAGTCAGGCCTCGTCTCGAGTGGGGGCCTGCACGTGCGCTTTCCTCCCGAGCTGCAGCAGTAGTGTCACGCTTCCTGTCACGTGGATCAAGGGATCTGTGGCTTTCCCTCGAGGCTGTCCCTCGAGGCTTTCCCACGAGGCTTTCCCACAGGGCTGTGCCACGTGCCACCTTGGTGGGAGTCGATCCTCGGCGTGAAAGACGAGCCGGTGAAGGGAAAAGAGGTTCCTCTGGAATGGACTGGGACATCTGGGGGACTCTTGGAATGGTGGCACGACCCTGGAGTTCCTCTCGCCGTTCCTGTTGAGAGGGCCTCCTCTTCACATGCGACGGGAACGCCGGGAACTCTTTCCCGACGAAGCAGGGAAAGGATCCCTCATCTCGAGCTACGAGGCGGAAACGGGGCTCCTCTGGATGTGGGCGGGACCCTCGTGATTCCTCTCGAGTGGAGACGGCTAGGTCGGGGAACTTCTTGATTTGCACCAAGGGTGTGAAGGACCCTTTCAAAGTTCCACAGGTGAGGTGTGATCAGCCTCGAGACGCCTCAGCGGAAATGGGCCTCATCTCGCCTGGAGGGGAGAACCTCCTGGATTTTCTCGAGTTGCGGCAGGTCTTCTCGAGTTACGACGGGGACCTCAGGGACCCGCTCTGGTGGCCTCAGGAAAGGCCAGTCCCCATGCGAGTTGCTAGGGGACCTCTCGGGATTCCTCTCCCGTCCATGCCGGGGACTCAGTCCTTGTGTGGAGTCGGGGCCGGAACCTGAGGATTCCTCTCCAGTGTTGCCATGGATCTTGGGGTGCTTCTGAGTCTCCCCAGGGGAGTCAGGCCTCGTCTCGAGTGGGGGCATGCACGTGCGCTTTCCTCCCGAGCTGCTGCAGTAGTGTCATGCATCCTGTCACGTGGATCAAGGGATCTGTGGCTTTCCCTCGAGGCTGTCCCTCGATGGTTTCCCGCGAGGCTTTCCCACAGGGCTGTGCCACGTGCCACCTTGGTGTGAGTCGATCCTCGGCGTGAAAGACGAGCCGGTGAAGGGAAAAGAGGTTCCTCTGGAATGGACTGAGACATCTGGGGGACTCTTGGAATGGTGGCACGACCCTGGAGTTCCTCTCGCCGTTCCTGTTGAGAGGGCCTCCTCTTGAGATGCGACGGGAACGCCGGGAACTCTTTCCCGACGAAGCAGGGAAAGGATCCCTCATCTCGAGCTACGAGGCGGAAACGGGGCTCCTCTGGATGTGGGCGGGACCCTCGTGATTCCTCTCGAGTGGAGACGGCTAGGTCGGGGAACTTCTTGATTTGCACCAAGGGTGTGAAGGACCCTTTTGAAGTTCCAGAGGTGAGGTGTGATCAGCCTCGAGACGCCTCAGCGGAAATGGGCCTCATCTCGCCTGGAGGGGAGAACCTCCTGGATTTTCTCGAGTTGCGGCAGGTCTTCTCGAGTTACGACGGGGACCTCAGGGACCCGCTCTGGTGCCCTCAGGAAAGGCCAGTCCCCATGCGAGTTGCTAGGGGACCTCTCGGGATTCCTCTCCCGTCCATGCCGGGGCCTCAGTCCTTGTGTGGAGTCAGGGCCGGAACCTGAGGATTCCTCTCCAGTGTTGCCATGGATCTTGGGGTGCTTCTGAGTCTCCCCAGGGGAGTCAGGCCTCGTCTCGAGTGGGGGCATGCACGTGCGCTTTCCTCCCGAGCTCCAGCAGTAGTGTCACGCTTCCTGTCACGTGGATCAAGGGATCTGTGGCTTTCCCTCGAGGCTGTCCCTCGAGGCTTTCCCGCGAGGCTTTCCCACAGGGCTGTGCCACGTGCCACCTTGGTGGGAGTCGATCCTCGGCGTGAAAGACGAGCCGGTGAAGGGAAAAGACGTTCCTCTGGAATGGACTGAGACATCTGGGGGACTCTTGGAATGGTGGCACGACCCTGGAGTTCCTCTCGCCGTTCCTGTTGAGAGGGCCTCCTCTTGAGATGCGACGGGAACGCCGGGAACTCTTTCCCGACGAAGCAGGGAAAGGACCCCTCATCTCGAGCTACGAGGCGGAAACGGGGCTCCTCTGGATGTGGGCGGGACCCTCGTGATTCCTCTCGAGTGGAGACGGCTAGGTCGGGGAACTTCTTGATTTGCACCAAGGGTGTGAAGGACCCTTTCGAAGTTCCAGAGGTGAGGTGTGATCAGCCTCGAGACGCCTCAGCGGAAATGGGCCTCATCTCGCCTGGAGGGGAGAACCTCCTGGATTTTCTCGAGTTGCGGCAGGTCTTCTCGAGTTACGACGGGGACCTCAGGGACCCGCTCTGGTGGCCTCAGGAAAGGCCAGTCCCCATGCGAGTTGCTAGGGGACCTCTCGGGATTCCTCTCCCGTCCATGCCGGGGCCTCAGTCCTTGTGTGGAGTCGGGGCCGGAACCTGAGGATTCCTCTCCAGTGTTGCCATGGATCTTGGGGTGCTTCTGAGTCTCCCCAGGGGAGTCAGGCCTCGGCTCGAGTGGGGGCCTGCACGTGCGCTTTCCTCCCGAGCTGCAGCAGTAGTGTCACGCTTCCTGTCACGTGGATCAAGGGATCTGTGGCTTTCCCTCGAGGCTGTCCCTCGAGGCTTTCCCACGAGGCTTTCCCACAGGGCTGTGCCACGTGCCACCTTGGTGTGAGTCGATCCTCGGCGTGAAAGACGAGCCGGTGAAGGGAAAAGAGGTTCCTCTGGAATGGACTGAGACATCTGGGGGACTCTTGGAATGGTGGCACGACCCTGGAGTTCCTCTCGCCGTTCCTGTAGAGAGGGCCTCCTCTTGAGATGCGACGGGAACGCCGGGAACTCTTTCCCGACGAAGCAGGGAAAGGATCCCTCATCTCGAGCTACGAGGCGGAAACTGGGCTCCTCTGGATGTGGGCGGGACCCTCGTGATTCCTCTCGAGTGGAGACGGCTAGGTCGGGGAACTTCTTGATTTGCACCAAGGGTGTGAAGGACCCTTTCGAAGTTCCAGAGGTGAGGTGTGATCAGCCTCGAGACGCCTCAGCGGAAATGGGCCTCATCTCGCCTGGAGGGGAGAACCTCCTGGATTTTCTCGAGTTGCGGCAGGTCTTCTCGAGTTACGACGGGGACCTCAGGGACCCGCTCTGGTGGCCTCAGGAAAGGCCAGTCCCCATGCGAGTTGCTAGGGGACCTCTCGGGATTCCTCTCCCATCCATGCCGGGGCCTCAGTCCTTGTGTGGAGTCGGGGCCGGAACCTGAGGATTCCTCTCCAGTGTTGCCATGGATCTTGGGGTGCTTCTGAGTCTCCCCAGGGGAGTCAGGCCTCGTCTCGAGTGGGGGCATGCACGTGCGCTTTCCTCCCGAGCTGCAGCAGTAGTGTCACGCTTCCTGTCACGTGGATCAAGGGATCTGTGGCTTTCCCTCGAGGCTGTCCCTCGAGGCTTTCCCACGAGGCTTTCCCACAGGGCTGTGCCACGTGCCACCTTGGTGGGAGTCGATCCTCGGCGTGAAAGACGAGCCGGTGAAGGGAAAAGAGGTTCCTCTGGAATGGACTGAGACATCTGGGGGACTCTTGGAATGGTGGCACGACCCTGGAGTTCCTCTCGCCGTTCCTGTTGAGAGGGCCTCCTCTTGAGATGCGACGGGAACGCCGGGAACTCTTTCCCGACGAAGCAGGGAAAGGATCTCTCATCTCGAGCTACGAGGCGGAAACGGGGCTCCTCTGGATGTGGGCGGGACCCTCGTGATTCCTCTCGAGTGGAGACGGCTAGGTCGGGGAACTTCTTGATTTGCACCAAGGGTGTGAAGGACCCTTTCGAAGTTCCAGAGGTGAGGTGTGATCAGCCTCGAGACGCCTCAGCGGAAATGGGCCTCATCTCGCCTGGAGGGGAGAACCTCCTGGATTTTCTCGAGTTGCGGCAGGTCTTCTCGAGTTACGACGGGGACCTCAGGGACCCGCTCTGGTGGCCTCAGGAAAGGCCAGTCCCCATGCGAGTTGCTAGGGGACCTCTCGGGATTCCTCTCCCGTCCATGCCGGGGCCTCAGTCCTTGTGTGGAGTCGGGGCCGGAACCTGAGGATTCCTCTCCAGTGTTGCCATGGATCTTGGGGTGCTTCTGAGTCTCCCCAGGGGAGTCAGGCCTCGTCTCGAGTGGGGGCATGCACGTGCGCTTTCCTCCCGAGCTGCAGCAGTAGTGTCACGCTTCCTGTCACGTGGATCAAGGGATCTGTGGCTTTCCCTCGAGGCTGTCCCTCGAGGCTTTCCCGCGAGGCTTTCCCACAGGGCTGTGCCACGTGCCACCTTGGTGTGAGTCGATCCTCGGCGTGAAAGACGAGCCGGTGAAAGGAAAGAGGTTCCTCTGGAATGGACTGAGACATCTGGGGGACTCTTGGAATGGTGGCACGACCCTGGAGTTCCTCTCGGCGTTCCTGTTGAAAGGGCCTCCTCTTGAGATGCGACGGGAACGCCGGGAACTCTTTCCCGACGAAGCAGGGAAAGGATCCCTCATCTCGAGCTAAGAGGCGGAAACGGGGCTCCTCTGGATGTGGACGGGACCCTCGTGATTCCTCTCGAGTGGAGACGGCTAGGTCGGGGAACTTCTTGATTTGCACCAAGGGTGTGAAGGACCCTTTCGAAGTTCCAGAGGTGAGGTGTGATCAGCCTCGAGACGCCTCAGCGGAAATGGGCCTCATCTCGCCTGGAGGGGAGAACCTCCTGGATTTTCTCGAGTTGCGGCAGGTCTTCTCGAGTTACGACGGGGACCTCAGGGACCCGCTCTGGTGGCCTCAGGAAAGGCCAGTCCCCCATGCGAGTTGCTAGGGGACCTCTCGGGATTCCTCTCCCGTCCATGCCGGGGCCTCAGTCCTTGTGTGGAGTCGGGGCCGGAACCTGAGGATTCCTCTCCAGTGTTGCCATGGATCTTGGGGTGCTTCTGAGTCTCCCCAGGGGAGTCAGGCCTCGTCTAGAGTGGGGGCATGCACGTGCGCTTTCCTCCCGAGCTGCAGCAGTAGTGTCACGCTTCCTGTCACGTGGATCAAGGGATCTGTGGCTTTCCCTCGAGGCTGTCCCTCGAGGCTTTCCCACGAGGCTTTCCCACAGGGCTGTGCCACGTGCCACCTTGGTGGGAGTCGATCCTCGGCGTGAAAGACGAGCCGGTGAAGGGAAAAGAGGTTCCTCTGGAATGGACTGAGACATCTGGGGGACTCTTGGAATGGTGGCACGACCCTGGAGTTCCTCTCGCCGTTCCTGTTGAGAGGGCCTCCTCTTCACATGCGACGGGAACGCCAGGAACTCTTTCCCGACGAAGCAGGGAAAGGATCCCTCATCTCGAGCTACGAGGCGGAAACGGGGCTCCTCTGGATGTGGGCGGGACCCTCGTGATTCCTCTCGAGTGGAGACGGCTAGGTCGGGGAACTTCTTGATTTGCACCAAGGGTGTGAAGGACCCTTTCGAAGTTCCAGAGGTGAGGTGTGGTCAGCCTCGAGACGCCTCAGCGGAAATGGGCCTCATCTCGCCTGGAGGGGAGAACCTCCTGGATTTTCTCGAGTTGCGGCAGGTCTTCTCGAGTTACGACGGGGACCTCAGGGACCCGCTCTGGTGGCCTCAGGAAAGGCCAGTCCCCATGCGAGTTGCTAGGGGACCTCTCGGGATTCCTCTCCCGTCCATGCCGGGGCCTCAGTCCTTGTGTGGAGTCGGGGCCGGAACCTGAGGATTCCTCTCCAGTGTTGCCATGGATCTTGGGGTGCTTCTGAGTCTCCCCAGGGGAGTCAGGCCTCGTCTCGAGTGGGGGCATGCACGTGCGCTTTCCTCCCGAGCTGCAGCAGTAGTGTCACGCTTCCTGTCACGTGGATCAAGGGATCTGTGGCTTTACCTCGAGGCTGTCCCTCGAGGCTTTCCCACGAGGCTTTCCCACAGGGCTGTGCCACGTGCCACCTTGTTGTGAGTCGATCCTCGGCGTGAAAGACGAGCCGGTGAAGGGAAAAGAGGTTCCTCTGGAATGGACTGAGACATCTGGGGGACTCTTGGAATGGTGGCACGACCCTGGAGTTCCTCTCGCCGTTCCTGTTGAGAGGGCCTCCTCTTGAGATGCGACGGGAACGCCGGGAACTCTTTCCCGACGAAGCAGGGAAAGGATCCCTCATCTCGAGCTACGAGGCGGAAACGGGGCTCCTCTGGATGTGGGCGGGACCCTCGTGATTCCTCTCGAGTGGAGACGGCTAGGTCGGGCAACTTCTTGATTTGCACCAAGGGTGTGAAGGACCCTTTCGAAGTTCCAGAGGTGAGGTGTGATCAGCCTCGAGACGCCTCAGCGGAAATGGGCCTCATCTCGCCTGGAGGGGAGAACCTCCTGGATTTTCTCGAGTTGCGGCAGGTCTTCTCGAGTTACGACGGGGACCTCAGGGACCCGCTCTGGTGGCCTCAGGAAAGGCCAGTCCCCATGCGAGTTGCTAGGGGACCTCTCGGGATTCCTCTCCCGTCCATGCCGGGGCCTCAGTCCTTGTGTGGAGTCGGGGCCGGAACCTGAGGATTCCTCTCCAGTGTTGCCATGGATCTTGGGGTGCTTCTGAGTCTCCCCAGGGGAGTCAGGCCTCGGCTCGAGTGGGGGCCTGCACGTGCGCTTTCCTCCCGAGCTGCAGCAGTAGTGTCACGCTTCCTGTCACGTGGATCAAGGGATCTGTGGCTTTCCCTCGAGGCTGTCCCTCGAGGCTTTCCCACGAGGCTTTCCCACAGGGCTGTGCCACGTGCCACCTTGGTGTGAGTCGATCCTCGGCGTGAAAGACGAGCCGGTGAAGGGAAAAGAGGTTCCTCTGGAATGGACTGAGACATCTGGGGGACTCTTGGAATGGTGGCACGACCCTGGAGTTCCTCTCGCCGTTCCTGTTGAGAGGGCCTCCTCTTGAGATGCGACGGGAACGCCGGGAACTCTTTCCCGACGAAGCAGGGAAAGGATCCCTCATCTCGAGCTACGAGGCGGAAACGGGGCTCCTCTGGATGTGGGCGGGACCCTCGTGATTCCTCTCGAGTGGAGACGGCTAGGTCGGGGAACTTCTTGATTTGCACCAAGGGTGTGAAGGACCCTTTCGAAGTTCCAGAGGTGAGGTGTGATCAGCCTCGAGACGCCTCAGCGGAAATGGGCCTCATCTCGCCTGGAGGGGAGAACCTCCTGGATTTTCTCGAGTTGCGGCAGGTCTTCTCGAGTTACGACGGGGACCTCAGGGACCCGCTCTGGTGGCCTCAGGAAAGGCCAGTCCCCATGCGAGTTGCTAGGGGACCTCTCGGGATTCCTCTCCCGTCCATGCCGGGGCCTCAGTCCTTGTGTGGATTCGGGGCCGGAACCTGAGGATTCCTCTCCAGTGTTGCCATGGATCTTGGGGTGCTTCTGAGTCTCCCCAGGGGAGTCAGGCCTCGTCTCGAGTGGGGGCATGCAAGTGCGCTTTCCTCCCGAGCTGCAGCAGTAGTGTCACGCTTCCTGTCACGTGGATCAAGGGATCTGTGGCTTTCCCTCGAGGCTGTCCCTCGAGGCTTTCCCACGAGGCTTTCCCACAGGGCTGTGCCACGTGCCACCTTGGTGGGAGTCGATCCTCGGCGTGAAAGACGAGCCGGTGAAGGGAAAAGAGGTTCCTCTGGAATGGACTGAGACATCTGGGGGACTCTTGGAATGGTGGCACGACCCTGGAGTTCCTCTCGCCGTTCCTGTTGAGAGGGCCTCCTCTTGAGATGCGACGGGAACGCCGGGAACTCTTTCCCGACGAAGCAGGGAAAGGATCTCTCATCTCGAGCTACGAGGCGGAAACGGGGCTCCTCTGGATGTGGGCGGGACCCTCGTGATTCCTCTCGAGTGGAGACGGCTAGGTCGGGCAACTTCTTGATTTGCACCAAGGGTGTGAAGGACCCTTTCGAAGTTCCAGAGGTGAGGTGTGATCAGCCTCGAGACGCCTCAGCGGAAATGGGCCTCATCTCGCCTGGAGGGGAGAACCTCCTGGATTTTCTCGAGTTGCGGCAGGTCTTCTCGAGTTACGACGGGGACCTCAGGGACCCGCTCTCGTGGCCTCAGGAAAGGCCAGTCCCCATGCGAGTTGCTAGGGGACCTCTCGGGATTCCTCTCCCGTCCATTCCGGGGCCTCAGTCCTTGTGTGGAGTCGGGGCCGGAACCTGAGGATTCCTCTCCAGTGTTGCCATGGATCTTGGGGTGCTTCTGAGTCTCCCCAGGGGAGTCAGGCCTCTTCTCGAGTGGGGTCATGCAAGTGCGCTTTCCTCCCGAGCTGCAGCAGTAGTGTCACGCTTCCTGTCACGTGGATCAAGGGATCTGTGGCTTTCCCTCGAGGCTGTCCCTCGAGGCTTTCCCACGAGGCTTTCCCACAGGGCTGTGCCACGTGCCACCTTGGTGTGAGTCGATCCTCGGCGTGAAAGTCGAGCCGGTGAAGGGAAAAGAGGTTCCTCTGGAATGGACTGAGACATCTGGGGGACTCTTGGAATGGTGGCACGACCCTGGAGTTCCTCTCGCCGTTCCTGTTGAGAGGGCCTCCTCTTGAGATGCGACGGGAACGCCGGGAACTCTTTCCCGACGAAGCAGGGAAAGGATCCCTCATCTCGAGCTACGAGGCGGAAACTGGGCTCCTCTGGATGTGGGCGGGACCCTCGTGATTCCTCTCGAGTGGAGACGGCTAGGTCGGGGAACTTCTTGATTTGCACCAAGGGTGTGAAGGACCCTTTCGAAGTTCCAGAGGTGAGGTGTGATCAGCCTCGAGACGCCTCAGCGGAAATGGGCCTCATCTCGCCTGGAGGGGAGAACCTCCTGGATTTTCTCGAGTTGCGGCAGGTCTTCTCGAGTTACGACGGGGACCTCAGGGACCCGCTCTGGTGGCCTCAGGAAAGGCCAGTCCCCATGCGAGTTGCTAGGGGACCTCTCGGGATTCCTCTCCCATCCATGCCGGGGCCTCAGTCCTTGTGTGGAGTCGGGGCCGGAACCTGAGGATTCCTCTCCAGTGTTGCCATGGATCTTGGGGTGCTTCTGAGTCTCCCCAGGGGAGTCAGGCCTCGTCTCGAGTGGGGGCATGCACGTGCGCTTTCCTCCCGAGCTGCAGCAGTAGTGTCACGCTTCCTGACACGTGGATCAAGGGATCTGTGGCTTTCCCTCGAGGCTGTCCCTCGAGGCTTTCCCACGAGGCTTTCCCACAGGGCTGTGCCACGTGCCACCTTGGTGGGAGTCGATCCTCGGCGTGAAAGACGAGCCGGTGAAGGGAAAAGAGGTTCCTCTGGAATGGACTGAGACATCTGGGGGACTCTTGGAATGGTGGCACGACCCTGGAGTTCCTCTCGCCGTTCCTGTTGAGAGGGCCTCCTCTTGAGATGCGACGGGAACGCCGGGAACTCTTTCCCGACGAAGCAGGGAAAGGATCTCTCATCTCGAGCTACGAGGCGGAAACGGGGCTCCTCTGGATGTGGGCGGGACCCTCGTGATTCCTCTCGAGTGGAGACGGCTAGGTCGGGGAACTTCTTGATTTGCACCAAGGGTGTGAAGGACCCTTTCGAAGTTCCAGAGGTGAGGTGTGATCAGCCTCGAGACGCCTCAGCGGAAATGGGCCTCATCTCGCCTGGAGGGGAGAACCTCCTGGATTTTCTCGAGTTGCGGCAGGTCTTCTCGAGTTACGACGGGGACCTCAGGGACCCGCTCTGGTGGCCTCAGGAAAGGCCAGTCCCCATGCGAGTTGCTAGGGGACCTCTCGGGATTCCTCTCCCGTCCATGCCGGGGCCTCAGTCCTTGTGTGGAGTCGGGGCCGGAACCTGAGGATTCCTCTCCAGTGTTGCCATGGATCTTGGGGTGCTTCTGAGTCTCCCCAGGGGAGTCAGGCCTCGTCTCGAGTGGGGGCATGCACGTGCGCTTTCCTCCCGAGCTGCAGCAGTAGTGTCATGCTTCCTGTCACGTGGATCAAGGGATCTGTGGCTTTCCCTCGAGGCTGTCCCTCGAGGCTTTCCCGCGAGGCTTTCCCACAGGGCTGTGCCACGTGCCACCTTGGTGTGAGTCGATCCTCGGCGTGAAAGACGAGCCGGTGAAAGGAAAGAGGTTCCTCTGGAATGGACTGAGACATCTGGGGGACTCTTGGAATGGTGGCACGACCCTGGAGTTCCTCTCGCCGTTCCTGTTGAAAGGGCCTCCTCTTGAGATGCGACGGGAACGCCGGGAACTCTTTCCCGACGAAGCAGGGAAAGGATCCCTCATCTCGAGCTAAGAGGCGGAAACGGGGCTCCTCTGGATGTGGACAGGACCCTCGTGATTCCTCTCGAGTGGAGACGGCTAGGTCGGGGAACTTCTTGATTTGCACCAAGGGTGTGAAGGACCCTTTCGAAGTTCCAGAGGTGAGGTGTGATCAGCCTCGAGACGCCTCAGCGGAAATGGGCCTCATCTCGCCTGGAGGGGAGAACCTCCTGGATTTTCTCGAGTTGCGGCAGGTCTTCTAGAGTTACGACGGGGACCTCAGGGACCCGCTCTGGTGGCCTCAGGAAAGGCCAGTCCCCATGCGAGTTGCTAGGGGACCTCTCGGGATTCCTCTCCCGTCCATGCCGGGGCCTCAGTCCTTGTGTGGAGTCGGGGCCGGAACCTGAGGATTCCTCTCCAGTGTTGCCATGGATCTTGGGGTGCTTCTGAGTCTCCCCAGGGGAGTCAGGCCTCGTCTAGAGTGGGGGCATGCACGTGCGCTTTCCTCCCGAGCTGCAGCAGTAGTGTCACGCTTCCTGTCACGTGGATCAAGGGATCTGTGGCTTTCCCTCGAGGCTGTCCCTCGAGGCTTTCCCACGAGGCTTTCCCACAGGGCTGTGCCACGTGCCACCTTGGTGGGAGTCGATCCTCGGCGTGAAAGACGAGCCGGTGAAGGGAAAAGAGGTTCCTCTGGAATGGACTGAGACATCTGGGGGACTCTTGGAATGGTGGCACGACCCTGGAGTTCCTCTCGCCGTTCCTGTTGAGAGGGCCTCCTCTTCACATGCGACGGGAACGCCAGGAACTCTTTCCCGACGAAGCAGGGAAAGGATCCCTCATCTCGAGCTACGAGGCGGAAACGGGGCTCCTCTGGATGTGGGCGGGACCCTCGTGATTCCTCTCGAGTGGAGACGGCTAGGTCGGGGAACTTCTTGATTTGCACCAAGGGTGTGAAGGACCCTTTCGAAGTTCCAGAGGTGAGGTGTGGTCAGCCTCGAGACGCCTCAGCGGAAATGGGCCTCATCTCGCCTGGAGGGGAGAACCTCCTGGATTTTCTCGAGTTGCGGCAGGTCTTCTCGAGTTACGACGGGGACCTCAGGGACCCGCTCTGGTGGCCTCAGGAAAGGCCAGTCCCCATGCGAGTTGCTAGGGGACCTCTCGGGATTCCTCTCCCGTCCATGCCGGGGCCTCAGTCCTTGTGTGGAGTCGGGGCCGGAACCTGAGGATTCCTCTCCAGTGTTGCCATGGACCTTGGGGTGCTTCTGAGTCTCCCCAGGGGAGTCAGGCCTCGTCTCGAGTGGGGGCATGCACGTGCGCTTTCCTCCCGAGCTGCAGCAGTAGTGTCACGCTTCCTGTCACGTGGATCAAGGGATCTGTGGCTTTACCTCGAGGCTGTCCCTCGAGTCTTTCCCACGAGGCTTTCCCACAGGGCTGTGCCACGTGCCACCTTGGTGGGAGTCGATCCTCGGCGTGAAAGACGAGCCGGTGAAGGGAAAAGAGGTTCCTCTGGAATGGACTGAGACATCTGGGGGACTCTTGGAATGGTGGCACGACCCTGGAGTTCCTCTCGCCGTTCCTGTTGAGAGGGCCTCCTCTTCACATGCGACGGGAACGCCGGGAACTCTTTCCCGACGAAGCAGGGAAAGGATCCCTCATCTCGAGCTACGAGGCGGAAACGGGGCTCCTCTGGATGTGGGCGGGACCCTCGTGATTCCTCTCGAGTGGAGACGGCTAGGTCGGGGAACTTCTTGATTTGCACCAAGGGTGTGAAGGACCCTTTCGAAGTTCCAGAGGTGAGGTGTGGTCAGCCTCGAGACGCCTCAGCGGAAATGGGCCTCATCTCGCCTGGAGGGGAGAACCTCCTGGATTTTCTCGAGTTGCGGCAGGTCTTCTCGAGTTACGACCGGGACCTCAGGGACCCGCTCTGGTGGCCTCAGGAAAGGCCAGTCCCCATGCGAGTTGCTAGGGGACCTCTCGGGATTCCTCTCCCGTCCATGCCGGGGCCTCAGTCCTTGTGTGGAGTCGGGGCCGGAACCTGAGGATTCCTCTCCAGTGTTGCCATGGATCTTGGGGTGCTTCTGAGTCTCCCCAGGGGAGTCAGGCCTCGTCTCGAGTGGGGGCATGCACGTGCGCTTTCCTCCCGAGCTGCAGCAGTAGTGTCACGCTTCCTGTCACGTGGATCAAGGGATCTGTGGCTTTACCTCGAGGCTGTCCCTCGAGGCTTTCCCACGAGGCTTTCCCACAGGGCTGTGCCACGTGCCACCTTGTTGTGAGTCGATCCTCGGCGTGAAAGACGAGCCGGTGAAGGGAAAAGAGGTTCCTCTGGAATGGACTGAGACATCTGGGGGACTCTTGGAATGGTGGCACGACCCTGGAGTTCCTCTCGCCGTTCCTGTTGAGAGGGCCTCCTCTTGAGATGCGACGGGAACGCCGGGAACTCTTTCCCGACGAAGCAGGGAAAGGATCCCTCATCTCGAGCTACGAGGCGGAAACGGGGCTCCTCTGGATGTGGGCGGGACCCTCGTGATTCCTCTCGAGTGGAGACGGCTAGGTCGGGCAACTTCTTGATTTGCACCAAGGGTGTGAAGGACCCTTTCGAAGTTCCAGAGGTGAGGTGTGATCAGCCTCGAGACGCCTCAGCGGAAATGGGCCTCATCTCGCCTGGAGGGGAGAACCTCCTGGATTTTCTCGAGTTGCGGCAGGTCTTCTCGAGTTACGACGGGGACCTCAGGGACCCGCTCTGGTGGCCTCAGGAAAGGCCAGTCCCCATGCGAGTTGCTAGGGGACCTCTCGGGATTCCTCTCCCGTCCATGCCGGGGCCTCAGTCCTTGTGTGGAGTCGGGGCCGGAACCTGAGGATTCCTCTCCAGTGTTGCCATGGATCTTGGGGTGCTTCTGAGTCTCCCCAGGGGAGTCAGGCCTCGTCTCGAGTGGGGGCATGCACGTGCGCTTTCCTCCCGAGCTCTAGCAGTAGTGTCACGCTTCCTGTCACGTGGATCAAGGGATCTGTGGCTTTCCCTCGAGGCTGTCCCTCGAGGCTTTCCCGCGAGGCTTTCCCACAGGGCTGTGCCACGTGCCACCTTGGTGTGAGTCGATCCTCGGCGTGAAAGACGAGCCGGTGAAAGGAAAGAGGTTCCTCTGGAATGGACTGAGACATCTGGGGGACTCTTGGAATGGTGGCACGACCCTGGAGTTCCTCTCGCCGTTCCTGTTGAAAGGGCCTCCTCTTGAGATGCGACGGGAACGCCGGGAACTCTTTCCCGACGAAGCAGGGAAAGGATCCCTCATCTCGAGCTAAGAGGCGGAAACGGGGCTCCTCTGGATGTGGACGGGACCCTCGTGATTCCTCTCGAGTGGAGACGGCTAGGTCGGGGAACTTCTTGATTTGCACCAAGGGTGTGAAGGACCCTTTCGAAGTTCCAGAGGTGAGGTGTGATCAGCCTCGAGACGCCTCAGCGGAAATGGGCCTCATCTCGCCTGGAGGGGAGAACCTCCTGGATTTTCTCGAGTTGCGGCAGGTCTTCTCGAGTTACGACGGGGACCTCAGGGACCCGCTCTGGTGGCCTCAGGAAAGGCCAGTCCCCATGCGAGTTGCTAGGGTACCTCTCGGGATTCCTCTCCCGTCCATGCCGGGGCCTCAGTCCTTGTGTGGAGTCGGGGCCGGAACCTGAGGATTCCTCTCCAGTGTTGCCATGGATCTTGGGGTGCTTCTGAGTCTCCCCAGGGGAGTCAGGCCTCGTCTAGAGTGGGGGCATGCACGTGCGCTTTCCTCCCGAGCTGCAGCAGTAGTGTCACGCTTCCTGTCACGTGGATCAAGGGATCTGTGGCTTTCCCTCGAGGCTGTCCCTCGAGGCTTTCCCACGAGGCTTTCCCACAGGGCTGTGCCACGTGCCACCTTGGTGGGAGTCGATCCTCGGCGTGAAAGACGAGCCGGTGAAGGGAAAAGAGGTTCCTCTGGAATGGACTGAGACATCTGGGGGACTCTTGGAATGGTGGCACGTCCCTGGAGTTCCTCTCGCCGTTCCTGTTGAGAGGGCCTCCTCTTCACATGCGACGGGAACGCCAGGAACTCTTTCCCGACGAAGCAGGGAAAGGATCCCTCATCTCGAGCTACGAGGCGGAAACGGGGCTCCTCTGGATGTGGGCGGGACCCTCGTGATTCCTCTCGAGTGGAGACGGCTAGGTCGGGGAACTTCTTGATTTGCACCAAGGGTGTGAAGGACCCTTTCGAAGTTCCAGAGGTGAGGTGTGGTCAGCCTCGAGACGCCTCAGCGGAAATGGGCCTCATCTCGCCTGGAGGGGAGAACCTCCTGGATTTTCTCGAGTTGCGGCAGGTCTTCTCGAGTTACGACGGGGACCTCAGGGACCCGCTCTGGTGGCCTCAGGAAAGGCCAGTCCCCATGCGAGTTGCTAGGGGACCTCTCGGGATTCCTCTCCCGTCCATGCCGGGGCCTCAGTCCTTGTGTGGAGTCGGGGCCGGAACCTGAGGATTCCTCTCCAGTGTTGCCATGGATCTTGGGGTGCTTCTGAGTCTCCCCAGGGGAGTCAGGCCTCGTCTAGAGTGGGGGCATGCACGTGCGCTTTCCTCCCGAGCTGCAGCAGTAGTGTCACGCTTCCTGTCACGTGGATCAAGGGATCTGTGGCTTTCCCTCGAGGCTGTCCCTCGAGGCTTTCCCACGAGGCTTTCCCACAGGGCTGTGCCACGTGCCACCTTGGTGGGAGTCGATCCTCGGCGTGAAAGACGAGCCGGTGAAGGGAAAAGAGGTTCCTCTGGAATGGACTGAGACATCTGGGGGACTCTTGGAATGGTGGCACGACCCTGGAGTTCCTCTCGCCGTTCCTGTTGAGAGGGCCTCCTCTTCACATGCGACGGGAACGCCAGGAACTCTTTCCCGATGAAGCAGGGAAAGGATCCCTCATCTCGAGCTACGAGGCGGAAACGGGGCTCCTCTGGATGTGGGCGGGACCCTCGTGATTCCTCTCGAGTGGAGACGGCTAGGTCGGGGAACTTCTTGATTTGCACCAAGGGTGTGAAGGACCCTTTCGAAGTTCCAGAGGTGAGGTGTGGTCAGCCTCGAGACGCCTCAGCGGAAATGGGCCTCATCTCGCCTGGAGGGGAGAACCTCCTGGATTTTCTCGAGTTGCGGCAGGTCTTCTCGAGTTACGACGGGGACCTCAGGGACCCGCTCTGGTGGCCTCAGGAAAGGCCAGTCCCCATGCGAGTTGCTAGGGGACCTCTCGGGATTCCTCTCCCGTCCATGCCGGGGCCTCAGTCCTTGTGTGGAGTCGGGGCCGGAACCTGAGGATTCCTCTCCAGTGTTGCCATGGATCTTGGGGTGCTTCTGAGTCTCCCCAGGGGAGTCAGGCCTCGTCTCGAGTGGGGGCATGCACGTGCGCTTTCCTCCCGAGCTGCAGCAGTAGTGTCACGCTTCCTGTCACGTGGATCAAGGGATCTGTGGCTTTACCTCGAGGCTGTCCCTCGAGGCTTTTCCACGAGGCTTTCCCACAGGGCTGTGCCACGTGCCACCTTGTTGTGAGTCGATCCTCGGCGTGAAAGACGAGCCGGTGAAGGGAAAAGAGGTTCCTCTGGAATGGACTGAGACATCTGGGGGACTCTTGGAATGGTGGCACGACCCTGGAGTTCCTCTCGCCGTTCCTGTTGAGAGGGCCTCCTCTTGAGATGCGACGGGAACGCCGGGAACTCTTTCCCGACGAAGCAGGGAAAGGATCCCTCATCTCGAGCTACGAGGCGGAAACGGGGCTCCTCTGGATGTGGGCGGGACCCTCGTGATTCCTCTCGAGTGGAGACGGCTAGGTCGGGCAACTTCTTGATTTGCACCAAGGGTGTGAAGGACCCTTTCGAAGTTCCAGAGGTGAGGTGTGATCAGCCTCGAGACGCCTCAGCGGAAATGGGCCTCATCTCGCCTGGAGGGGAGAACCTCCTGGATTTTCTCGAGTTGCGGCAGGTCTTCTCGAGTTACGACGGGGACCTCAGGGACCCGCTCTGGTGGCCTCAGGAAAGGCCAGTCCCCATGCGAGTTGCTAGGGGACCTCTCGGGATTCCTCTCCCGTCCATGCCGGGGCCTCAGTCCTTGTGTGGAGTCGGGGCCGGAACCTGAGGATTCCTCTCCAGTGTTGCCATGGATCTTGGGGTGCTTCTGAGTCTCCCCAGGGGAGTCAGGCCTCGTCTCGAGTGGGGGCATGCACGTGCGCTTTCCTCCCGAGCTGCAGCAGTAGTGTCACGCTTCCTGTCACGTGGATCAAGGGATCTGTGGCTTTCCCTCGAGGCTGTCCCTTGAGGCTTTCCCACGAGGCTTTCTCACAGGGCTGTGCCACGTGCCACCTTGGTGGGAGTCGATCCTCGGCGTGAAAGACGAGCCGGTGAAGGGAAAAGAGGTTCCTCTGGAATGGACTGAGACATCTGGGGGACTCTTGGAATGGTGGCACGACCCTGGAGTTCCTCTCGCCGTTCCTGTTGAGAGGGCCTCCTCTTGAGATGCGACGGGAACGCCGGGAACTCTTTCCCGACGAAGCAGGGAAAGGATCCCTCATCTCGAGCTACGAGGCGGAAACGGGGCTCCTCTGGATGTGGGCGGGACCCTCGTGATTCCTCTCGAGTGGAGACGGCTAGGTCGGGGAACTTCTTGATTTGCACCAAGGGTGTGAAGGACCCTTTCGAAGTTCCAGAGGTGAGGTGTGATCAGCCTCGAGACGCCTCAGCGGAAATTGGCCTCATCTCGCCTGGAGGCGAGAACCTCCTGGATTTTCTCGAGTTGCGGCAGGTCTTCTCGAGTTACGACGGGGACCTCAGGGACCCGCTCTGGTGGCCTCAGGAAAGGCCAGTCCCCATGCGAGTTGCTAGGGGACCTCTCGGGATTCCTCTCCCGTCCATGCCGGGGCCTCAGTCCTTGTGTGGAGTCGGGGCCGGAACCTGAGGATTCCTCTCCAGTGTTGCCATGGATCTTGGGGTGCTTCTGAGTCTCCCCAGGGGAGTCAGGCCTCGTCTCGAGTGGGGGCATGCACGTGCGCTTTCCTCCCGAGCTGCAGCAGTAGTGTCACGCTTCCTGTCACGTGGATCAAGGGATCTGTGGCTTTCCCTCGAGGCTGTCCCTCGAGGGTTTCCCGCGAGGCTTTCCCACAGGGCTGTGCCACGTGCCACCTTGGTGTGAGTCGATCCTCGGCGTGAAAGACGAGCCGGTGAAGGGAAAAGAGGTTCCTCTGGAATGGACTGAGACATCTGGGGGACTCTTGGAATGGTGGCACGACCCTGGAGTTCCTCTCGCCGTTCCTGTTGAGAGGGCCTCCTCTTGAGATGCGACGGGAACGCCAGGAACTCTTTCCCGACGAAGCAGGGAAAGGATCCCTCATCTCGAGCTACGAGGCGGAAACGGGGCTCCTCTGGATGTGGGCGGGACCCTCGTGATTCCTCTCGAGTGGAGACGGCTAGGTCGGGCAACTTCTTGATTTGCACCAAGGGTGTGAAGGACCCTTTCGAAGTTCCAGAGGTGAGGTGTGATCAGCCTCGAGACGCCTCAGCGGAAATGGGCCTCATCTCGCCTGGAGGGGAGAACCTCCTGGATTTTCTCGAGTTGCGGCAGGTCTTCTCGAGTTACGACGGGGACCTCAGGGACCCGCTCTGGTGGCCTCAGGAAAGGCCAGTCCCCATGCGAGTTGCTAGGGGACCTCTCGGGATTCCTCTCCCGTCCATGCCGGGGCCTCAGTCCTTGTGTGGAGTCGGGGCCGGAACCTGAGGATTCCTCTCCAGTGTTGCCATGGATCTTGGGGTGCTTCTGAGTCTCCCCAGGGGAGTCAGGCCTCGTCTAGAGTGGGGGCATGCACGTGCGCTTTCCTCCCGAGCTGCAGCAGTAGTGTCACGCTTCCTGACACGTGGATCAAGGGATCTGTGGCTTTCCCTCGAGGCTGTCCCTCGAGGCTTTCCCACGAGGCTTTCCCACAGGGCTGTGCCACGTGCCACCTTGGTGGGAGTCGATCCTCGGCGTGAAAGACGAGCCGGTGAAGGGAAAAGAGGTTCCTCTGGAATGGACTGAGACATCTGGGGGACTCTTGGAATGGTGGCACGACCCTGGAGTTCCTCTCGCCGTTCCTGTTGAGAGGGCCTCCTCTTGAGCTGCGACGGGAACGCCGGGAACTCTTTCCCGACGAAGCAGGGAAAGGATCCCTCATCTCGAGCTACGAGGCGGAAACGGGGCTCCTCTGGATGTGGGCGGGACCCTCGTGATTCCTCTCGAGTGGAGACGGCTAGGTCGGGGAACTTCTTGATTTGCACCAAGGGTGTGAAGGACCCTTTCGAAGTTCCAGAGGTGAGGTGTGATCAGCCTCGAGACGCCTCAGCGGAAATGGGCCTCATCTCGCCTGGAGGGGAGAACCTCCTGGATTTTCTCGAGTTGCGGCAGGTCTTCTCGAGTTACGACGGGGACCTCAAGGACCCGCTCTGGTGGCCTCAGGAAAGCCCAGTCCCCATGCGAGTTGCTAGGGGACCTCTCGGGATTCCTCTCCCGTCCATGCCGGGGCCTCAGTCCTTGTGTGGAGTCGGGGCCGGAACCTGAGGATTCCTCTCCAGTGTTGCCATGGATCTTGGGGTGCTTCTGAGTCTCCCCAGGGGAGTCAGGCCTCGTCTCGAGTGGGGGGATGCACGTGCGCTTTCCTCCCGAGCTGCAGCAGTAGTGTCACGCTTCCTGTCACGTGGATCAAGGGATCTGTGGCTTTCCCTCGAGGCTGTCCCTCGAGGCTTTCCCGCGAGGCTTTCCCACAGGGCTGTGCCACGTGCCACCTTGGTGTGAGTCGATCCTCGGCGTGAAAGACGAGCCGGTGAAGGGAAAAGAGGTTCCTCTGGAATGGACTGAGACATCTGGGGGACTCTTGGAATGGTGGCAAGACCCTGGAGTTCCTCTCGCCGTTCCTGTTGAGAGGGCCTACTCTTGAGATGCGACGGGAACGCCGGGAACTCTTTCCCGACGAAGCAGGGAAAGGATCCCTCATCTCGAGCTACGAGGCGGAAACGGGGCTCCTCTGGATGTGGGCGGGACCCTCGTGATTCCTCTCGAGTGGAGACGGCTAGGTCGGGGAACTTCTTGATTTGCACCAAGGGTGTGAAGGACCCTTTCGAAGTTCCAGAGGTGAGGTGTGATCCGCCTCGAGACGCCTCAGCGGAAATGGGCCTCATCTCGCCTGGAGGGGAGAACCTCCTGGATTTTCTCGAGTTGCGGCAGGTCTTCTCGAGTTATGACGGGGACCTCAGGGACCCGCTCTGGTGGCCTCAGGAAAGGCCAGTCCCCATGCGAGTTGCTAGGGGACCTCTCGGGATTCCTCTCCCGTCCATGCCGGGGCCTCAGTCCTTGTGTGGAGTCGGGGCCGGAACCTGAGGATTCCTCTCCAGTGTTGCCATGGATCTTGGGGTGCTTCTGAGTCTCCCCAGGGGAGTCAGGCCTCGTCTCGAGTGGGGGCATGCACGTGCGCATTCCTCCCGAGCTGCAGCAGTAGTGTCACGCTTCCTGTCACGTGGATCAAGGGATCTGTGGCTTTCCCTCGAGGCTGTCCCTCGAGGCTTTCCCGCGAGGCTTTCCCACAGGGCTGTGCCACGTGCCACCTTGGTGTGATTCGATCCTCGGCGTGAAAGACGAGCCGGTGAAGGGAAAAGAGGTTCCTCTGGAATGGACTGAGACATCTGGTGGACTCTTGGAATGGTGGCACGACCCTGGAGTTCCTCTCGCCGTTCCTGTTGAGAGGGCTTCCTCTTGAGATGCGAAGGGAACGCCGGGAACTCTTTCCCGACGAAGCAGGGAAAGGATCCCTCATCTCGAGCTACGAGGCGGAAACGGGGCTCCTCTGGATGTGGGCGGGACCCTCGTGATTCCTCTCGAGTGGAGACGGCTAGGTCGGGGAACTTCTTGATTTGCACCAAGGGTGTGAAGGACCCTTTCGAAGTTCCAGAGGTGAGGTGTGATCAGCCTCGAGACGCCTCAGCGGAAATGGGCCTCATCTCGCCTGGAGGGGTGAACCTCCTGGATTTTCTCGAGTTGCGGCAGGTCTTCTCGAGTTACGACGGGGACCTCAGGGACCCGCTCTGGTGGCCTCAGGAAAGGCCAGTCCCCATGCGAGTTGCTAGGGGACCTCTCGGGATTCCTCTCCCGTCCATGCCGGGGCCTCAGTCCTTGTGTGGAGTCGGGGCCGGAACCTGAGGATTCCTCTCCAGTGTTGCCATGGATCTTGGGGTGCTTCTGAGTCTCCCCAGGGGAGTCAGGCCTCGTCTCGAGTGGGGGCATGCACGTGCGCTTTCCTCCCGAGCTGCAGCAGTAGTGTCACGCTTCCTGTCACGTGGATCAAGGGATCTGTGGCTTTCCCTCGAGGCTGTCCCTCGAGGCTTTCCCGCGAGGCTTTCCCACAGGGCTGTGCCACGTGCCACCTTGGTGGGAGTCGATCCTCGGCGTGAAAGACGAGCCGGTGAAGGGAAAAGAGGTTCCTCTGGAATGGACTGAGACATCTGGGGGACTCTTGGAATGGTGGCACGACCCTGGAGTTCCTCTCGCCGTTCCTGTTGAGAGGGCCTCCTCTTAAGATGCGACGGGAACGCCGGGAACTCTTTCCCGACGAAGCAGGGAAAGGATCCCTCATCTCGAGCTACGAGGCGGAAACGGGGCTCCTCTGGATGTGGGCGGGACCCTCGTGATTCCTCTCGAGTGGAGACGGCTAGGTCGGGGAACTTCTTGATTTGCACCAAGGGTGTGAAGGACCCTTTCGAAGTTCCAGAGGTGAGGTGTGATCAGCCTCGAGACGCCTCAGCGGAAATGGGCCTCATCTCGCCTGGAGGGGAGAACCTCCTGGATTTTCTCGAGTTGCGGCAGGTCTTCTCGAGTTACGACGGGGACCTCAGGGACCCGCTCTGGTGGCCTCAGGAAAGGCCAGTCCCCATGCGAGTTGCTAGGGGACCTCTCGGGATTCCTCTCCCGTCCATGCCGGGGCCTCAGTCCTTGTGTGGAGTCGGGGCCGGAACCTGAGGATTCCTCTCCAGTGTTGCCATGGATCTTGGGGTGCTTCTGTGTCTCCCCAGGGGAGTCAGGCCTCGTCTCGAGTGGGGGCATGCACGTGCGCTTTCCTCCCGAGCTGCAGCAGTAGTGTCACGCTTCCTGTCACGTGGATCAAGGGACATGTGGCTTTCCCTCGAGGCTGTCCCTCGAGGCTTTCCCGCGAGGCTTTCCCACAGGGCTGTGCCACGTGCCACCTTGGTGGGAGTCGATCCTCGGCGTGAAAGACGAGCCGGTGAAGGGAAAAGAGGTTCCTCTGGAATGGACTGAGACATCTGGGGGACTCTTGGAATGGTGGCACGACCCTGGAGTTCCTCTCGCCGTTCCTGTTGAGAGGGCCTCCTCTTGAGATGCGACGGGAACGCCGGGAACTCTTTCCCGACGAAGCAGGGAAAGGATCCCTCATCTCGAGCTACGAGGCGGAAACGGGGCTCCTCTGGATGTGGGCGGGACCCTCGTGATTCCTCTCGAGTGGAGACGGCTAGGTCGGGGAACTTCTTGATTTGCACCAAGGGTGTGAAGGACCCTTTCGAAGTTCCAGAGGTGAGGTGTGATCAGCCTCGAGACGCCTCAGCGGAAATGGGCCTCATCTCGCCTGGAGGGGAGAACCTCCTGGATTTTCTCGAGTTGCGGCAGGTCTTCTCGAGTTACGACCGGGACCTCAGGGACCCGCTCTGGTGGCCTCAGGAAAGGCCAGTCCCCATGCGAGTTGCTAGGGGACCTCTCGGGATTCCTCTCCCGTCCATGCCGGGGCCTCAGTCCTTGTGTGGAGTCGGGGCCGGAACCTGAGGATTCCTCTCCAGTGTTGCCATGGATCTTGGGGTGCTTCTGAGTCTCCCCAGGGGAGTCAGGCCTCGTCTCGAGTGGGGGCATGCACGTGCGCTTTCCTCCCGAGCTGCAGCAGTAGTGTCACGCTTCCTGTCACGTGGATCAAGGGATCTGTGGCTTTCCCTCGAGGCTGTCCCTCGAGGCTTTCCCACGAGGCTTTCCCACAGGGCTGTGCCACGTGCCACCTTGGTGGGAGTCGATCCTCGGCGTGAAAGACGAGCCGGTGAAGGGAAAAGAGGTTCCTCTGGAATGGACTGAGACATCTGGGGGACTCTTGGAATGGTGGCACGACCCTGGAGTTCCTCTCGCCGTTCCTGTTGAGAGGGCCTCCTCTTGAGATGCGACGGGAACGCCGGGAACTCTTTCCCGACGAAGCAGGGAAAGGATCCCTCATCTCGAGCTACGAGGCGGAAACGGGGCTCCTCTGGATGTGGGCGGGACCCTCGTGATTCCTCTCGAGTGGAGACGGCTAGGTCGGGGAACTTCTTGATTTGCACCAAGGGTGTGAAGGACCCTTTCGAAGTTCCAGAGGTGAGGTGTGATCCGCCTCGAGACGCCTCAGCGGAAATGGGCCTCATCTCGCCTGGAGGGGAGAACCTCCTGGATTTTCTCGAGTTGCGGCAGGTCTTCTCGAGTTATGACGGGGACCTCAGGGACCCGCTCTGGTGGCCTCAGGAAAGGCCAGTCCCCATGCGAGTTGCTAGGGGACCTCTCGGGATTCCTCTCCCGTCCATGCCGGGGCCTCAGTCCTTGTGTGGAGTCGGGGCCGGAACCTGAGGATTCCTCTCCAGTGTTGCCATGGATCTTGGGGTGCTTCTGAGTCTCCCCAGGGGAGTCAGGCCTCGTCTCGAGTGGGGGCATGCACGTGCGCATTCCTCCCGAGCTGCAGCAGTAGTGTCACGCTTCCTGTCACGTGGATCAAGGGATCTGTGGCTTTCCCTCGAGGCTGTCCCTCGAGGCTTTCCCCCGAGGCTTTCCCACAGGGCTGTGCCACGTGCCACCTTGGTGTGATTCGATCCTCGGCGTGAAAGACGAGCCGGTGAAGGGAAAAGAGGTTCCTCTGGAATGGACTGAGACATCTGGTGGACTCTTGGAATGGTGGCACGACCCTGGAGTTCCTCTCGCCGTTCCTGTTGAGAGGGCTTCCTCTTGAGATGCGAAGGGAACGCCGGGAACTCTTTCCCGACGAAGCAGGGAAAGGATCCCTCATCTCGAGCTACGAGGCGGAAACGGGGCTCCTCTGGATGTGGGCGGGACCCTCGTGATTCCTCTCGAGTGGAGACGGCTAGGTCGGGGAACTTCTTGATTTGCACCAAGGGTGTGAAGGACCCTTTCGAAGTTCCAGAGGTGAGGTGTGATCAGCCTCGAGACGCCTCAGCGGAAATGGGCCTCATCTCGCCTGGAGGGGAGAACCTCCTGGATTTTCTCGAGTTGCGGCAGGTCTTCTCGAGTTACGACGGGGACCTCAGGGACCCGCTCTGGTGGCCTCAGGAAAGGCCAGTCCCCATGCGAGTTGCTAGGGGACCTCTCGGGATTCCTCTCCCGTCCATGCCGGGGCCTCAGTCCTTGTGTGGAGTCGGGGCCGGAACCTGAGGATTCCTCTCCAGTGTTGCCATGGATCTTGGGGTGCTTCTGAGTCTCCCCAGGGGAGTCAGGCCTCGTCTCGAGTGGGGGCATGCACGTGCGCTTTCCTCCCGAGCTGCAGCAGTAGTGTCACGCTTCCTGTCACGTGGATCAAGGGATCTGTGGCTTTCCCTCGAGGCTGTCCCTCGAGGCTTTCCCGCGAGGCTTTCCCACAGGGCTGTGCCACGTGCCACCTTGGTGGGAGTCGATCCTCGGCGTGAAAGACGAGCCGGTGAAGGGAAAAGAGGTTCCTCTGGAATGGACTGAGACATCTGGGGGACTCTTGGAATGGTGGCACGACCCTGGAGTTCCTCTCGCCGCTCCTGTTGAGAGGGCCTCCTCTTGAGATGCGACGGGAACGCCGGGAACTCTTTCCCGACGAAGCAGGGAAAGGATCCCTCATCTCGAGCTACGAGGTGGAAACGGGGCTCCTCTGGATGTGGGCGGGACCCTCGTGATTCCTCTCGAGTGGAGACGGCTAGGTCGGGGAACTTCTTGATTTGCACCAAGGGTGTGAAGGACCCTTTCGAAGTTCCAGAGGTGAGGTGTGATCAGCCTCGAGACGCCTCAGCGGAAATGGGCCTCATCTCGCCTGGAGGGGAGAACCTCCTGGATTTTCTCGAGTTGCGGCAGGTCTTCTCGAGTTACGACGGGGACCTCAGGGACCCGCTCTGGTGGCCTCAGGAAAGGCCAGTCCCCATGCGAGTTGCTAGGGGACCTCTCGGGATTCCTCTCCCGTCCATGCCGGGGCCTCAGTCCTTGTGTGGAGTCGGGGCCGGAACCTGAGGATTCCTCTCCAGTGTTGCCATGGATCTTGGGGTGCTTCTGAGTCTCCCCAGGGGAGTCAGGCCTCGTCTCGAGTGGGGGCATGCACGTGCGCTTTCCTCCCGAGCTGCAGCAGTAGTGTCACGCTTCCTGTCACGTGGATCAAGGGATCTGTGGCTTTCCCTCGAGGCTGTCCCTCGAGGCTTTCCCGCGAGGCTTTCCCACAGGGCTGTGTCACGTGCCACCTTGGTGGGAGTCGATCCTCGGCGTGAAAGACGAGCCGGTGAAGGGAAAAGAGGTTCCTCTGGAATGGACTGAGACATCTGGGGGACTCTTGGAATGGTGGCACGACCCTGGAGTTCCTCTCGCCGTTCCTGTTGAGAGGGCCTCCTCTTGAGATGCGGCGGGAACGCCGGGAACTCTTTCCCGACGAAGCAGGGAAAGGATCCCTCATCTCGAGCTACGAGGCGGAAACGGGGCTCCTCTGGATGTGGGCGGGACCCTCGTGATTCCTCTCGAGTGGAGACGGCTAGGTCGGGGAACTTCTTGATTTGCACCAAGGGTGTGAAAGACCCTTTCGAAGTTCCAGAGGTGAGGTGTGATCAGCCTCGAGACGCCTCATCGGAAATGGGCCTCATCTCGCCTGGAGGGGAGAACCTCCTGGATTTTCTCGAGTTGCGGCAGGTCTTCTCGAGTTACGACGGGGACCTCAGGGACCCGCTCTGGTGGCCTCAGGAAAGGCCAGTCCCCATGCGAGTTGCTAGGGGACCTCTCGGGATTCCTCTCCTGTCCATGCCGGGGCCTCAGTCCTTGTGTGGAGTCAGGGCCGGAACCTGAGGATTCCTCTCCAGTGTTGCCATGGATCTTGGGGTGCTTCTGAGTCTCCCCAGGGGAGTCAGGCCTCGTCTCGAGTGGGAGCATGCACGTGCGCTTTCCTCCCGAGCTGCAGCAGTAGTGTCACGCTTCCTGTCACGTGGATCAAGGGATCTGTGGCTTTCCCTCGAGGCTGTCCCTCGAGGCTTTCCCGCGAGGCTTTCCCACAGGGCTGTGCCACGTGCCACCTTGGTGGGAGTCGATCCTCGGCGTGAAAGACGAGCCGGTGAAGGGAAAAGAGGTTCCTCTGGAATGGACTGAGACATCTGGGGGACTCTTGGAATGGTGGCACGACCCTGGAGTTCCTCTCGCCGTTCCTGTTGAGAGGGCCTCCTCTTGAGCTGCGACGGGAACGCCGGGAACTCTTTCCCGACGAAGCAGGGAAAGGATCCCTCATCTCGAGCTACGAGGCGGAAACGGGGCTCCTCTGGATGTGGGCGGGACCCTCGTGATTCCTCTCGAGTGGAGACGGCTAGGTCGGGGAACTTCTTGATTTGCACCAAGGGTGTGAAGGACCCTTTCGAAGTTCCAGAGGTGAGGTGTGATCAGCCTCGAGACGCCTCAGCGGAAATGGGCCTCATCTCGCCTGGAGGGGAGAACCTCCTGGATTTTCTCGAGTTGCGGCAGGTCTTCTCGAGTTACGACGGGGACCTCAAGGACCCGCTCTGGTGGCCTCAGGAAAGCCCAGACCCCATGCGAGTTGCTAGGGGACCTCTCGGGATTCCTCTCCCGTCCATGCCGGGGCCTCAGTCCTTGTGTGGAGTCGGGGCCGGAACCTGAGGATTCCTCTCCAGTGTTGCCATGGATCTTGGGGTGCTTCTGAGTCTCCCCAGGGGAGTCAGGCCTCGTCTCGAGTGGGGGCATGCACGTGCGCTTTCCTCCCGAGCTGCAGCAGTAGTGTCACGCTTCCTGTCACGTGGATCAAGGGATCTGTGGCTTTCCCTCGAGGCTGTCCCTCGAGGCTTTCCCGCGAGGCTTTCCCACAGGGCTGTGCCACGTGCCACCTTGGTGGGAGTCGATCCTCGGCGTGAAAGACGAGCCGGTGAAGGGAAAAGAGGTTCCTCTGGAATGGACTGAGACATCTGGGGGACTCTTGGAATGGTGGCACGACCCTGGAGTTCCTCTCGCCGTTCCTGTTGAGAGGGCCTCCTCTTAAGATGCGACGGGAACGCCGGGAACTCTTTCCCGACGAAGCAGGGAAAGGATCCCTCATCTCGAGCTACGAGGCGGAAACGGGGCTCCTCTGGATGTGGGCGGGACCCTCGTGATTCCTCTCGAGTGGAGACGGCTAGGTCGGGCAACTTCTTGATTTGCACCAAGGGTGTGAAGGACCCTTTCGAAGTTCCAGAGGTGAGGTGTGATCAGCCTCGAGACGCCTCAGCGGAAATGGGCCTCATCTCGCCTGGAGGGGAGAACCTCCTGGATTTTCTCGAGTTGCGGCAGGTCTTCTCGAGTTACGACGGGGACCTCAGGGACCCGCTCTGGTGGCCTCAGGAAAGGCCAGTCCCCATGCGAGTTGCTAGGGGACCTCTCGGGATTCCTCTCCCGTCCATGCCGGGGCCTCAGTCCTTGTGTGGAGTCGGGGCCGGAACCTGAGGATTCCTCTCCAGTGTTGCCATGGATCTTGGGGTGCTTCTGAGTCTCCCCAGGGGAGTCAGGCCTCGTCTCGAGTGGGGGCATGCACGTGCGCTTTCCTCCCGAGCTGCAGCAGTAGTGTCACGCATCCTGTCACGTGGATCAAGGGATCTGTGGCTTTCCCTCGAGGCTGTCCCTCGAGGCTTTCCCACGAGGCTTTCCCACAGGGCTGTGCCAAGTGCCACCTTGGTGTGAGTCGATCCTCGGCGTGAAAGACGAGCCTGTGAAGGGAGAAGAGGTTCCTCTGGAAAGAACAGAGACATCTGGCGGACTTCTGGAATGGTGGCACGACCCTGGAGTTCCTCTCGCCGTTCCTGTTGAGAGGACCTCCACTTGAGGTGCGACGGGAACGCCCGGAATTCTTTCCCGACGAAGCAGGGAAAGGATCCCTCACCTCGAGCTATGAGGCAGAAACGGGGCTCCTCTGGATGTGGGCGGGACCCTCGTGTTTCCTCTCGAGTGGAGACGGGTATGTCGGGGAACTTCTTGAGTTGCACCAAGGGAGTGAAGGACCCTTTCGACGTTCCAGAGGTGAGGTGTGATTAGCCCCGAGAAGCCTCTGCGGAAATGGGCCTCATCTCGCCTGCAGGGGAGAACCTCCTGGATATTCTCGAGTTGCGGCAGGTCTTCTCGAGTTACGACGGGGACCTCAGGGACCCGCTCTGGTGGCCTCAAGAAGGGCCAGACCCCATGCGAGTTGCTAGGGGCCATCTCAAGATTCCTCTCCCGTCGATGCCGGGGCCTAAGACCTTGTGTGGAGTCGGGGCCAGAACCTGAGGATTCCTCTCCAGTGTTGACATGGATTTTGGGGTGCTTCTGAGTCTCCCCAGGGGAGTCAGGCCTCGTCTCGAGTGGGGGCATGCACGTGCGCTTCCCTCCCGAGCTGCAGCAGTAGTGTCACGCTTCCTGTCACGTGGATAATGGGATCTGCGGCTTTCCCTCGAGGCTTTCCCTCGAGTCTTTCCCACGAGGCTTTCCCACAGGGCTGTGCCAAGTGCCACCTTGGTGTGAGTCGATCCTCGGCGTGAAAGACGAGCCGGTGAAGGGAAAAGAGGTTCCTCTGGAATGGATTGAGATATCTGGGGTACTCTTGGAATGGTGGCACGACCCTGGAGTTCCTCTCGCCGTTCCTGTTGAGAGGGCCTCCTCTTGAGATGCGACGGGATCGCCGGGAAATCTTTCCCGACGAAGCAGGGAAAGGATCCCTCACCTCGAGCTACGAGGCGGAAACGGGGCTCCTCTGGATGTGGGCGGGACTCTCGTGTTTACTCTCGAGTGGAGACGGGTATGTCGGGGAACTTCTTCAGTTGTACCAGGGCTGGGAAGGAACCATTCGACGTTCCAGAGGTGAGGTGTGATTAGCCCCGAGAAGCCTCTGTGGAAATGGGCCTCATCTCGCCTGCAGGGGAGAACCTCCTGGATATTCTCGAGTTGCGGCAGGTCTTCACGAGTTATGACGGGGACATCAGGGACCCGCTCTGTTGGCCTCAGGAAGGGCCAGTCCCCATGCGAGTTGCTAGGGGCCATCTCGGGATTCCTCTCCCATCGATGCCGGGGCCTAAGACCTTGTGTGGAGTCGGGGCCGGAACCTGAGGATTCCTCTCCAGTGTTGACATGGATCTTGGGGTGCCTCTCAGTCTCCCCAGCGGAGTCAGGCCTCGTCTCGAGTGGGGGCATGCACGTGCGCTTCCCTCCCGAGCTGCAGCAGTAGGGTCACGCTTCCTGTCACGTGGATAATGGGATCTGCGGCTTTCCCTCGAGACTTTCCCACAGGGCTGTGCCAAGTGCCACCTTGGTGTGAGTCGATCCTCGGCGTGAAAGACGAGCCGGTGAAGGGAAAAGAGGTTCCTCTGGAATGGATTGAGATATCTGGGGGACTCTTGGAATGGTGGCACGACCCTGGAGTTCCTCTCGCCGTTCCTGTTGAGAGGGCCTCCTCTTGAGATGCGATGGGATCGCCGGGAATTCTTTCCCGACGAAGCAGGGAAAGGATCCCTCACCTCGAGCTACGAGGCGGAAACGGGGCTCCTCTGGATGTGGGCGGGACCCTCGTGTTTCCTCTCGAGTGCAGACGGGTATGTCGGGGAACTTCTTGAGTTGTACCAAGGATGGGAAGGAACCTTTCGACGTTCCAGAGGTGAGGTGTGATTAGCCCCGAGAAGCCTCTGCGGAAATGGGCCTCATCTCGCCTGCAGGGGAGAACCTCCTGGATATTCTCGAGTTGCGGCAGGTCTTCACGAGTTACGACGGGGACATCAGGGACCCGCTCTGGTGGCCTCAGGAAGGGCCAGTCCCCATGCGAGTTGCTAGGGGCCATCTCGGGATTCCTCTCCCATCGATGCCGGGGCCTAAGACCTTGTGTGGAGTCGGGGCCGGAACCTGAGCATTCCTCTCCAGTGTTGACATGGATTTTGGGGTGCCTCTGAGTCTCCCCAGGGGAGTCAGGCCTCGTCTCGAGTGGGGGCATGCACGTGTGATTCCCTCCCGAGCTGCAGCAGTAGGGTCACGCTTCCTGTCACGTGGATCAAAGGATCTGTGGCTTTCCCTCGAGGATTTCCCTCGAGGTTTTCCCACGAGGCTTTCCCACAGGGCTGTGCCAAGTGCCACCTTGGTGTGAGTCGATCCTCGGCGTGAAAGACGAGCCTGTGAAGGGAAAAGAGGTTCCTCTGGAAAGAACAGAGACATCTGGCGGACTTCTGGAATGGTGGCACGACCCTGGAGTTCCTCTCGCCGTTCCTGTTGAGAGGACCTCCTCTTGAGGTGCGACGGGAACGCCCGGAATTCTTTCCCGACGAAGCAGGGAAAGAATCCCTCACCTCGAGCTACGAGGCGGAAACGGGGCTCCTCTGGATGTGGGCGGGACCATCGTGTTTCCTCTCGAGTGGAGACGGGTATGTCGGGGAACTTCTTGAGTTGCACCAAGGGAGTGAAGGACCCTTTCGACGTTCCAGATGTGAGGTGTGATTAGCCCCGAGAAGCCTCTGCGGAAATGGGCCTCATCTCGCCTGCAGGGGAGAACCTCCTGGATATTCTCGAGTTGCGGCAGGTCTTCTCGAGTTACGACGGGGACCTCAGGGACCCCCTCTGGTGGCCTCAGGAAGGGCCAGACCCCATGCGAGTTGCTAGGGGCCATCTCAAGATTCCTCTCCCGTCGATGCCGGAGCCTAAGACCTTGTGTGGAGTCGGGGCCAGAACCTGAGGATTCCTCTCCAGTGTTGACATGGATTTTGGGGAGCCTCTGAGTCTCCCCAGGGGAGTCAGGCCTCGTCTCGAGTGGGGGCATGCACGTGCGCTTCCCTCCCGAGCTGCAGCAGTAGGGTCACGCTTCCTGTCACGTGGATAATGGGATCTGCGGCTTTCCCTCGAGGCTTTCCCTCGAGTCTTTCCCACGAAGCTTTCCCACAGGGCTGTGCCAAGTGCCACCTTGGTGTGAGTCGATCCTCGGCGTGAAAGACGAGCCGGTGAAGGGAAAAGAGGTTCCTCTGGAATGGATTGAGATATCTGGGGTACTCTTGGAATGGTGGCACGACCCTGGAGTTCCTCTCGCCGTTCCTGTTGAGAGGGCCTCCTCTTGAGATGCGACGGGAACGCCCGAAATTCTTTCCCGACGAAGCAGGGAAAGGATCCCTCACCTCGAGCTACGAGGCGGAAACGGGGCTCCTCTGGATGTGGGCGGGACCCTCGTGTTTCCTCTCGAGTGGAGACGGGTATGTCGGGGAACTTCTTGAGTTGTACCAAGGGTGGGAAGGAACCTTTCAACGTTCCAGAGGTGAGGTGTGATTAGCCCCGAGAAGCCTCTGCGGAAATGGGCCTCATCTCGCCTGCAGGGGAGAACCTCCTGGATATTCTCGAGTTGCGGCAGGTCTTCTCGAGTTACGACGGGGACCTCAGGGACCCGCTCTGGTGGCCTCATGAAGGGCCAGTCCCCATGCGAGTTGCTAGGGGCCATCTTGGGATTCCTCTCCCATCGATGCCGGGGCCTAAGACCTTGTGTGGAGACGGGGCCGGAACCTGAGCATTCCTCTCCAGTGTTGACATGGATCTTGGGGTGCCTCTCAGTCTCCCAAGGGGAGTCAGGCCTCGTCTCGAGTGGGGGCATGCACGTGCGATTCCCTCCCGAGCTGCAGCAGTAGGGTCACGCTTCCTGTCACGTGGATCAAAGGATCTGTGGCTTTCCCTTGAGGATTTCCCTCGAGGCTTTCCCACGAGTCTTTCCCACAGGGCTGTGCCAAGTGCCACCTTGGTGTGAGTCGATCCTCGGTGTGAAAGACGAGCCGGTGAAGGGAAAAGAGGTTCCTCTGGAATGGACAAAGACATCTGGGGGACTTTTGGAATGGTGGCACGACCCTGGAGTTCCTCTCGCCGTTCCTCTTGAGAGGACCTCCTCTTGAGATGCGACGGGAACGCCCGGAATTCTTTCCCGACGATGCAGGGAAAGGATCCCTCACCTCGAGCTACGAGGCGGAAACGGGGCTCCTCTGGATGTGGGCGGGACCCTCGTGTTTCCTCTCGAGTGGAGACGGGTATGTCGGGGAACTTCTTGAGTTGCACCAAGGGAGTGAAGGACCCTTTCGACGTTCCAGAGGTGAGGTGTGATTAGCCCCGAGAAGCCTCTGCGGAAATGGGCCTCATCTCGCCTGCAGGGGAGAACCTCCTGGATATTCTCGAGTTGCGGCAGGTCTTCTCGATTTACGACGGGGACCTCAGGGACCCGCTCTGGTGGCCTGAGGAAGGGCCAGTCCCCATGCGAGTTGCTAGGGGCTATCTCGGGATTCCTCTACCATCGATGCCGGGGCCTAAGACCTTGTGTGGAGTCGGGGCCAGAACCTGAGCATTCCTCTCCAGTGTTGACATGGATCTTTGGGTGCCTCTCAGTCTCCCCAGGGGAGTCAGGCCTCGTCTCGAGTGGGGGCATGCACGTGCGATTCCCTCCCGAGCTGCAGCTGTAGGGTCACGCTTCCTGTCACGTGGATCAAAGGATCTGTGGCTTTCCCTCGAGGATTTCCCTCAAGGCTTTCCCACGAGGCTTTCCCACAGGGCTGTGCCAAGTGCCACCTTGGTGTGAGTCGATCCTCGGCGTGAAAGATGAGCCGGTGAAGGTAAAAGTGGTTCCTCTGGAATGGACAGAGACATCTGGGGGACTTCTGGAATGGTGGCACGACCCTGGAGTTCCTCTCGCCGTTCCTGTTGAGAGGACCTCCTCTTGAGATGCGACGGGAACGCCCGGAATTCTTTCCCGACGAAGCAGGGAAAGGATCCCTCACCTCGAGCTACGAGGCGGAAACGGGGCTCCTCTGGATGTGGGCGGGACCCTCGTGTTTCCTCTCGAGTGGAGACGGGTATGTCGGGGAACTTCTTGAGTTGCACCAAGGGAGTGAAGGACCCTTTCGACGTTCCAGAGGTGAGGTGTGATTAGCCCCGAGAAGCCTCTGCGGAAATGGGCCTCATCTCGCCTGCAGGGGAGAACCTCCTGGATATTCTCGAGTTGCGGCAGGTCTTCACGAGTTACGACGGGGACATCAGGGACCCGCTCTGGTGGCCTCAGGAAGGGCCAGTCCCCATGCGAGTTGCTAGGGGCCATCTCGGGATTCCTCTCCCATCGATGCCGGGGCCTAAGACCTTGTGTGGAGTCGGGGCCGGAACCTGAGCATTCCTCTCCAGTGTTGACATGGATTTTGGGGTGCCTCTGAGTCTCCCCAGGGGAGTCAGGCCTCGTCTCGAGTGGGGGCATGCACGTGTGATTCCCTCCCGAGCTGCAGCAGTAGGGTCACGCTTCCTGTCACGTGGATCAAAGGATCTGTGGCTTTCCCTCGAGGATTTCCCTCGAGGTTTTCCCACGAGGCTTTCCCACAGGGCTGTGCCAAGTGCCACCTTGGTGTGAGTCGATCCTCGGCGTGAAAGACGAGCCTGTGAAGGGAAAAGAGGTTCCTCTGGAAAGAACAGAGACATCTGGCGGACTTCTGGAATGGTGGCACGACCCTGGAGTTCCTCTCGCCGTTCCTGTTGAGAGGACCTCCTCTTGAGGTGCGACGGGAACGCCCGGAATTCTTTCCCGACGAAGCAGGGAAAGAATCCCTCACCTCGAGCTACGAGGCGGAAACGGGGCTCCTCTGGATGTGGGCGGGACCATCGTGTTTCCTCTCGAGTGGAGACGGGTATGTCGGGGAACTTCTTGAGTTGCACCAAGGGAGTGAAGGACCCTTTCGACGTTCCAGATGTGAGGTGTGATTAGCCCCGAGAAGCCTCTGCGGAAATGGGCCTCATCTCGCCTGCAGGGGAGAACCTCCTGGATATTCTCGAGTTGCGGCAGGTCTTCTCGAGTTACGACGGGGACCTCAGGGACCCCCTCTGGTGGCCTCAGGAAGGGCCAGACCCCATGCGAGTTGCTAGGGGCCATCTCAAGATTCCTCTCCCGTCGATGCCGGAGCCTAAGACCTTGTGTGGAGTCGGGGCCAGAACCTGAGGATTCCTCTCCAGTGTTGACATGGATTTTGGGGAGCCTCTGAGTCTCCCCAGGGGAGTCAGGCCTCGTCTCGAGTGGGGGCATGCACGTGCGCTTCCCTCCCGAGCTGCAGCAGTAGGGTCACGGTTCCTGTCACGTGGATAATGGGATCTGCGGCTTTCCCTCGAGGCTTTCCCTCGAGTCTTTCCCACGAAGCTTTCCCACAGGGCTGTGCCAAGTGCCACCTTGGTGTGAGTCGATCCTCGGCGTGAAAGACGAGCCGGTGAAGGGAAAAGACGTTCCTCTGGAATGGATTGAGATATCTGGGGTACTCTTGGAATGGTGGCACGACCCTGGAGTTCCTCTCGCCGTTCCTGTTGAGAGGGCCTCCTCTTGAGATGCGACGGGAACGCCCGAAATTCTTTCCCGACGAAGCAGGGAAAGGATCCCTCACCTCGAGCTACGAGGCGGAAACGGGGCTCCTCTGGATGTGGGCGGGACCCTCGTGTTTCCTCTCGAGTGGAGACGGGTATGTCGGGGAACTTCTTGAGTTGTACCAAGGGTGGGAAGGAACCTTTCAACGTTCCAGAGGTGAGGTGTGATTAGCCCCGAGAAGCCTCTGCGGAAATGGGCCTCATCTCGCCTGCAGGGGAGAACCTCCTGGATATTCTCGAGTTGCGGCAGGTCTTCTCGAGTTACGACGGGGACCTCAGGGACCCGCTCTGGTGGCCTCATGAAGGGCCAGTCCCCATGCGAGTTGCTAGGGGCCATCTTGGGATTCCTCTCCCATCGATGCCGGGGCCTAAGACCTTGTGTGGAGACGGGGCCGGAACCTGAGCATTCCTCTCCAGTGTTGACATGGATCTTGGGGTGCCTCTCAGTCTCCCAAGGGGAGTCAGGCCTCGTCTCGAGTGGGGGCATGCACGTGCGATTCCCTCCCGAGCTGCAGCAGTAGGGTCACGCTTCCTGTCACGTGGATCAAAGGATCTGTGGCTTTCCCTTGAGGATTTCCCTCGAGGCTTTCCCACGAGTCTTTCCCACAGGGCTGTGCCAAGTGCCACCTTGGTGTGAGTCGATCCTCGGTGTGAAAGACGAGCCGGTGAAGGGAAAAGAGGTTCCTCTGGAATGGACAAAGACATCTGGGGGACTTTTGGAATGGTGGCACGACCCTGGAGTTCCTCTCGCCGTTCCTCTTGAGAGGACCTCCTCTTGAGATGCGACGGGAACGCCCGGAATTCTTTCCCGACGATGCAGGGAAAGGATCCCTCACCTCGAGCTACGAGGCGGAAACGGGGCTCCTCTGGATGTGGGCGGGACCCTCGTGTTTCCTCTCGAGTGGAGACGGGTATGTCGGGGAACTTCTTGAGTTGCACCAAGGGAGTGAAGGACCCTTTCGACGTTCCAGAGGTGAGGTGTGATTAGCCCCGAGAAGCCTCTGCGGAAATGGGCCTCATCTCGCCTGCAGGGGAGAACCTCCTGGATATTCTCGAGTTGCGGCAGGTCTTCTCGATTTACGACGGGGACCTCAGGGACCCGCTCTGGTGGCCTGAGGAAGGGCCAGTCCCCATGCGAGTTGCTAGGGGCTATCTCGGGATTCCTCTACCATCGATGCCGGGGCCTAAGACCTTGTGTGGAGTCGGGGCCAGAACCTGAGCATTCCTCTCCAGTGTTGACATGGATCTTTGGGTGCCTCTCAGTCTCCCCAGGGGAGTCAGGCCTCGTCTCGAGTGGGGGCATGCACGTGCGATTCCCTCCCGAGCTGCAGCTGTAGGGTCACGCTTCCTGTCACGTGGATCAAAGGATCTGTGGCTTTCCCTCGAGGATTTCCCTCAAGGCTTTCCCACGAGGCTTTCCCACAGGGCTGTGCCAAGTGCCACCTTGGTGTGAGTCGATCCTCGGCGTGAAAGATGAGCCGGTGAAGGTAAAAGTGGTTCCTCTGGAATGGACAGAGACATCTGGGGGACTTCTGGAATGGTGGCACGACCCTGGAGTTCCTCTCGCCGTTCCTGTTGAGAGGACCTCCTCTTGAGATGCGACGGGAACGCCCGGAATTCTTTCCCGACGAAGCAGGGAAAGGATCCCTCACCTCGAGCTACGAGGCGGAAACGGGGCTCCTCTGGATGTGGGCGGGACCCTCGTGTTTCCTCTCGAGTGGAGACGGGTATGTCGGGGAACTTCTTGAGTTGCACCAAGGGAGTGAAGGACCCTTTCGACGTTCCAGAGGTGAGGTGTGATTAGCCCCGAGAAGCCTCTGCAGAAATGGGCCTCATCTCGCCTGCAGGGGAGAACCTCCTGGATATTCTCGAGTTGCGGCAGTTCTTCTCGAGTTACGACGGGGACCTCAGGGACCCGCTCTTGTGGCCTCAGGAAGGGCCAGTCCCATGCTAGTTGCTAGGGCCATCTCGGGATTCCTCTCCCGTCGATGCCGGGGCCTAAGACCTTGTGCGGAGTCAGGGCCGGAACCTCAGGATTCCTCTCCAGTGTTGACATGGATTTTGGGGTGCCTCTGAGTCTCCCCAGGGGAGTCAGGCCTCGTCTCGAGTGTGGGCATGCACGTGTGCTTCCCTCCCGAGCTGCAGCAGTAGGGTCACGCTTCCTGTCACGTGGATCAAGGGATCTGTGGCTTTCCCTCGAGGCTTTCCCTCGAGGCTTTTCCACGAGGCTTTCCCACAGGGCTGTGCAAGTGCCACCTTGGTGTGAGTCGATCCTCGGCGTGAAAGACGAGCCGGTGAAGGAAAAAGAGGTTCCTCTGGAATGGACAGAGACATCTGGGGTACTTTTGGAATGGTGGCACGACCCTGGAGTTCCTCTCTCCGTTCCTGTTGAGAGGACCTCCTCTTGAGATGCGACGGGAACGCCCGGAATTCTTTCCCGACGAAGCAGGGAAAGGATCCCTCACCTCGAGCTACGAGGCGGAAACGGGGCTCCTCTGGATGTGGGCGGGACCCTCGTGTTTCCTCTCGAGTGGAGACGGGTATGTCGGGGAACTTCTTGAGTTGCACCAAGGGAGTGAAGGACCCTTTCGACGTTCCAGAGGTGAGGTGTGATTAGCCCCGAGAAGCCTCTGCGGAAATGGGCCTCATCTCGCCTGCAGGGGAGAACTTCCTGGATATTCTCGAGTTGCGGCAAGTCTTCTCGAGTTACAACGGGGACCTCAGGGACCCGCTCTGGTGGCCTCAGGAAGGGCCAGTCCCCATGCGAGTTGCTAGGGGCCATCTCGAGATTTCTCTCCCGTCGATGCCGGGGCCTAAGACCTTGTGTGGAGTCGGGGCCCGAACCTGAGGAATCCTCTCCAGTGTTGACATGGATTTTGGGGTGCCTCTGAGTCTCCCCAGGCGAGTCAGGCCTCGTCTCGCGTGGGGGCATGCACGTGCGCTTCCCTCCCGAGCTGCAGCATTAGGGTCACGCTTCCTGTCACGTGGATAAAGGGATCTGTGGCTTTCCCTCGAGGCTTTCCCTCGAGGCTTTCCCACGAGGCTTTCCCACAGGGCTGTGCCAAGTGCCACCATGGTGTGAGTCTATCCTCGGCGTGAAAGACGAGCCGGTGAAGGAAAAAGAGGTTCCTCTGGAATGGATTGAGACATCTGGGGGACTCTTGGAATGGTGTCACGACCCTGGAGTTCCTCTCGCCGTTCCTGTTGAGAGGGCCTCCTCTTGAGATGCGACGGGAACGCCGGGAATTCTTTCCCGACGAAGCAGGGAAAGGATCCCTCACCTCGAGCTACGAGGCGGAAACGGGGCTCCTCTGGATGTGGGCGGGACCCTCGTGTTTACTCTCGAGTGGAGACGGGTATGTTTGGGAACTTCTTGAGTTGTACCAAGGGTGGGAAGGAACCTTTCGACGTTCCAGAGGTGAGGTGTTATTAGCCCCGAAAAGCCTCTGCGGAAATGGGCCTCATCTCGCCTGCAGGAGAGAACCTCCTGGATATTCTGTAGTTGCGGCAGGTCTTCTCGAGTTACGACGGGGTCCTCAGGTACCCGCTCTGGTGGCCTCAGGAAAGGCCAGTCCCCATGCGAGTTGCTAGGGGCCATCTCGGGATTCCTCTCCCATCGATGCCGGGGCCTAAGACCTTGTGTGGAGTCGGGGCCGGAACCTGAGCATTCCTTTCCAGTGTTGACATGGATCTTGGGGTGCCTCTCAGTCTCCCCAGGGGAGTCAGGCCTCGTCTCGAGTGGGGGCATGCACGTGCGATTCCCTCCCGAGCTGCAGCAGTAGGTTCACGCTTCCTGTCACGTGGATCAAAGGATCTGTGGCTTTCCCTCGAGGATTTACCTCGAGGCTTTCCCACGAGGCTTTCCCACAGGGCTGTGCCAAGTGCCACCTTGGTGTGAGTCGATCCTCGGCGTGAAAGACGAGCCGGTGAAGGAAAAAGAGGTTCCTCTGGAATGGACAGGGACATCTGGGGGACTTCTGGAATGGTGGCACGACCGTGGAGTTCCTCTCGCCGTTCCTGTTGAGAGGACCTCCTCTTGAGATGCGACGGGAACGCCTGGAATTCTTTCCCGAAGAAGCAGGGAAAGGATCGCTCACCTCGAGCTACGAGGCGGAAACGGGGCTCCTATGGATGTGGGCGGGACCCTCGTGTTTCCTCTCGAGTGGAGACGGGTATGTCGGGGAACTTCTTGAGTTGCACCAAGGGAGTGAAGGCCCCTTTCGACGTTCCAGAGGTGAGGTGTGATTAGCCCCGAGAGGCCTCTGCGGAAATGGGCCTCATCTCGCCTGCAGGGGAGAACCTCCTGGATATTCTCGAGTTGCGGCAGGTCTTCACGAGTTACGACGGGGACCTCAGGGACCCGCTCTGGTGGCCTCATGAAGGGCCAGTCCCCATGCGAGTTGCTAGGGGCCATCTCGGGATTCCTCTCCCATCGATGCCGGGGCCTAAGACCTTGTGTGGAGACGGGGCCGGAACCTGAGCATTCCTCTCCAGTGTTGACATGGATCTTGGGGTGCCTCTCAGTCTCCCAAGGGGAGTCAGGCCTCGTCTCGAGTGGGGGCATGCACGTGCGATTCCCTCCCGAGCTGCAGCAGTAGGGTCACGCTTCCTGTCACGTGGATCAAAGGATCTGTGGCTTTCCCTTGAGGATTTCCCTCGAGGCTTTCCCACGAGTCTTTCCCACAGGGCTGTGCCAAGTGCCACCTTGGTGTGAGTCGATCCTCGGTGTGAAAGACGAGCCGGTGAAGGGAAAAGAGGTTCCTCTGGAATGGACAAAGACATCTGGGGGACTTTTGGAATGGTGGCACGACCCTGGAGTTCCTCTCGCCGTTCCTCTTGAGAGGACCTCCTCTTGAGATGCGACGGGAACGCCCGGAATTCTTTCCCGACGATGCAGGGAAAGGATCCCTCACCTCGAGCTACGAGGCGGAAACGGGGCTCCTCTGGATGTGGGCGGGACCCTCGTGTTTCCTCTCGAGTGGAGACGGGTATGTCGGGGAACTTCTTGAGTTGCACCAAGGGAGTGAAGGACCCTTTCGACGTTCCAGAGGTGAGGTGTGATTAGCCCCGAGAAGCCTCTGCGGAAATGGGCCTCATCTCGCCTGCAGGGGAGAACCTCCTGGATATTCTCGAGTTGCGGCAGGTCTTCTCGATTTACGACGGGGACCTCAGGGACCCGCTCTGGTGGCCTGAGGAAGGGCCAGTCCCCATGCGAGTTGCTAGGGGCTATCTCGGGATTCCTCTACCATCGATGCCGGGGCCTAAGACCTTGTGTGGAGTCGGGGCCAGAACCTGAGCATTCCTCTCCAGTGTTGACATGGATCTTTGGGTGCCTCTCAGTCTCCCCAGGGGAGTCAGGCCTCGTCTCGAGTGGGGGCATGCACGTGCGATTCCCTCCCGAGCTGCAGCTGTAGGGTCACGCTTCCTGTCACGTGGATCAAAGGATCTGTGGCTTTCCCTCGAGGATTTCCCTCAAGGCTTTCCCACGAGGCTTTCCCACAGGGCTGTGCCAAGTGCCACCTTGGTGTGAGTCGATCCTCGGCGTGAAAGATGAGCCGGTGAAGGTAAAAGTGGTTCCTCTGGAATGGACAGAGACATCTGGGGGACTTCTGGAATGGTGGCACGACCCTGGAGTTCCTCTCGCCGTTCCTGTTGAGAGGACCTCCTCTTGAGATGCGACGGGAACGCCCGGAATTCTTTCCCGACGAAGCAGGGAAAGGATCCCTCACCTCGAGCTACGAGGCGGAAACGGGGCTCCTCTGGATGTGGGCGGGACCCTCGTGTTTCCTCTCGAGTGGAGACGGGTATGTCGGGGAACTTCTTGAGTTGCACCAAGGGAGTGAAGGACCCTTTCGACGTTCCAGAGGTGAGGTGTGATTAGCCCCGAGAAGCCTCTGCAGAAATGGGCCTCATCTCGCCTGCAGGGGAGAACCTCCTGGATATTCTCGAGTTGCGGCAGCTCTTCTCGAGTTACGACGGGGACCTCAGGGACCCGCTCTTGTGGCCTCAGGAAGGGCCAGTCCCATGCTAGTTGCTAGGGCCATCTCGGGATTCCTCTCCCGTCGATGCCGGGGCCTAAGACCTTGTGCGGAGTCAGGGCCGGAACCTCAGGATTCCTCTCCAGTGTTGACATGGATTTTGGGGTGCCTCTGAGTCTCCCCAGGGGAGTCAGGCCTCGTCTCGAGTGTGGGCATGCACGTGTGCTTCCCTCCCGAGCTGCAGCAGTAGGGTCACGCTTCCTGTCACGTGGATCAAGGGATCTGTGGCTTTCCCTCGAGGCTTTCCCTCGAGGCTTTTCCACGAGGCTTTCCCACAGGGCTGTGCAAGTGCCACCTTGGTGTGAGTCGATCCTCGGCGTGAAAGACGAGCCGGTGAAGGAAAAAGAGGTTCCTCTGGAATGGACAGAGACATCTGGGGTACTTTTGGAATGGTGGCACGACCCTGGAGTTCCTCTCTCCGTTCCTGTTGAGAGGACCTCCTCTTGAGATGCGACGGGAACGCCCGGAATTCTTTCCCGACGAAGCAGGGAAAGGATCCCTCACCTCGAGCTACGAGGCGGAAACGGGGCTCCTCTGGATGTGGGCGGGACCCTCGTGTTTCCTCTCGAGTGGAGACGGGTATGTCGGGGAACTTCTTGAGTTGCACCAAGGGAGTGAAGGACCCTTTCGACGTTCCAGAGGTGAGGTGTGATTAGCCCCGAGAAGCCTCTGCGGAAATGGGCCTCATCTCGCCTGCAGGGGAGAACTTCCTGGATATTCTCGAGTTGCGGCAAGTCTTCTCGAGTTACAACGGGGACCTCAGGGACCCGCTCTGGTGGCCTCAGGAAGGGCCAGTCCCCATGCGAGTTGCTAGGGGCCATCTCGAGATTTCTCTCCCGTCGATGCCGGGGCCTAAGACCTTGTGTGGAGTCGGGGCCCGAACCTGAGGAATCCTCTCCAGTGTTGACATGGATTTTGGGGTGCCTCTGAGTCTCCCCAGGCGAGTCAGGCCTCGTCTCGCGTGGGGGCATGCACGTGCGCTTCCCTCCCGAGCTGCAGCATTAGGGTCACGCTTCCTGTCACGTGGATAAAGGGATCTGTGGCTTTCCCTCGAGGCTTTCCCTCGAGGCTTTCCCACGAGGCTTTCCCACAGGGCTGTGCCAAGTGCCACCATGGTGTGAGTCTATCCTCGGCGTGAAAGACGAGCCGGTGAAGGAAAAAGAGGTTCCTCTGGAATGGATTGAGACATCTGGGGGACTCTTGGAATGGTGTCACGACCCTGGAGTTCCTCTCGCCGTTCCTGTTGAGAGGGCCTCCTCTTGAGATGCGACGGGAACGCCGGGAATTCTTTCCCGACGAAGCAGGGAAAGGATCCCTCACCTCGAGCTACGAGGCGGAAACGGGGCTCCTCTGGATGTGGGCGGGACCCTCGTGTTTACTCTCGAGTGGAGACGGGTATGTTTGGGAACTTCTTGAGTTGTACCAAGGGTGGGAAGGAACCTTTCGACGTTCCAGAGGTGAGGTGTTATTAGCCCCGAAAAGCCTCTGCGGAAATGGGCCTCATCTCGCCTGCAGGAGAGAACCTCCTGGATATTCTGTAGTTGCGGCAGGTCTTCTCGAGTTACGACGGGGTCCTCAGGTACCCGCTCTGGTGGCCTCAGGAAAGGCCAGTCCCCATGCGAGTTGCTAGGGGCCATCTCGGGATTCCTCTCCCATCGATGCCGGGGCCTAAGACCTTGTGTGGAGTCGGGGCCGGAACCTGAGCATTCCTTTCCAGTGTTGACATGGATCTTGGGGTGCCTCTCAGTCTCCCCAGGGGAGTCAGGCCTCGTCTCGAGTGGGGGCATGCACGTGCGATTCCCTCCCGAGCTGCAGCAGTAGGTTCACGCTTCCTGTCACGTGGATCAAAGGATCTGTGGCTTTCCCTCGAGGATTTACCTCGAGGCTTTCCCACGAGGCTTTCCCACAGGGCTGTGCCAAGTGCCACCTTGGTGTGAGTCGATCCTCGGCGTGAAAGACGAGCCGGTGAAGGAAAAAGAGGTTCCTCTGGAATGGACAGGGACATCTGGGGGACTTCTGGAATGGTGGCACGACCGTGGAGTTCCTCTCGCCGTTCCTGTTGAGAGGACCTCCTCTTGAGATGCGACGGGAACGCCTGGAATTCTTTCCCGAAGAAGCAGGGAAAGGATCGCTCACCTCGAGCTACGAGGCGGAAACGGGGCTCCTATGGATGTGGGCGGGACCCTCGTGTTTCCTCTCGAGTGGAGACGGGTATGTCGGGGAACTTCTTGAGTTGCACCAAGGGAGTGAAGGCCCCTTTCGACGTTCCAGAGGTGAGGTGTGATTAGCCCCGAGAGGCCTCTGCGGAAATGGGCCTCATCTCGCCTGCAGGGGAGAACCTCCTGGATATTCTCGAGTTGCGGCAGGTCTTCACGAGTTACGACGGGGACATCAGGGACCCGCTCTGGTGGCCTCAAGAAGGGCCAGTCCCCATGCGAGTTGCTAGGGGCCATCTGGGGATTCCTCTCCCATCGATGCCGGGGCCTAAGACCTTGTGTGGAGTCGGGGCCGGAACCTGAGCATTCCTCTCCAGTGTTGACATGGATCTTGGGGTGCCTCTCAGTCTCCCCAGCGGAGTCAGGCCTCGTCTCGAGTGGGGGCATGCACGTGCGATTCCCTCCCGAGCTGCAGCAGTAGGGTCACGCTTCCTGTCACGTGGATCAAGGGATCTGTGGCTTTCCCTCGAGGCTTTCCCTCGAGGCTTTCCCACGAGGCTTTCCCACAGGGCTGTGCCAAGTGCCACCTTGGTGTGAGTCGATCCTCGGCGTGAAAGACGAGCCGGTGAAGGAAAAAGAGTTTCCTCTGGAATGGACAGGGACATCTGTGGTACTTTTGGAATGGTGGCACGACCCTGGAGTTCCTCTCGCCGTTCCTGTTGAGAGGACCTCCTCTTGAGATGCGACGGGAACGCCTGGAAATCTTTCCCGACGAAGCAGGGAAAGGATCCCTCACCTCGAGCTACGAGGCGGAAACGGGGCTCCTATGGATGTGGGCGGGTCCCTCGTGTTTCCTCTCGAGTGGAGACGGGTATGTCGGGGAACTTCTTGAGTTGCACCAAGGGAGTGAAGGACACTTTCGACGTTCCAGAGGTGAGGTGTGATTAGCCCCGAGAGGCCTCTGCGGAAATGGACCTCATCTCGCCTGCAGGGGAGAACCTCGTGGTATTCTCGAGTTGCGGCAGGTCTTCACGAGTTACGACGGGGACATCAGGGACCCGCTCTGGTGGCCTCAAGAAGGGCCAGTCCCCATGCGAGTTGCTAGGGGCCATCTCGGGATTCCTCTCCCATCGATGCCGGGGCCTAAGACCTAGTGTGGAGTCGGGGCCGGAACCTGAGCTTTCCTCTCCAGTGTTGACATGGATCTTGGGGTGCCTCTCAGTCTCCCCAGCGGAGTCAGGCCTCGTCTCGAGTGGGGGCATGCACGTGCGATTCCCTCCCGAGCTGCAGCAGTAGGGTCACGCTTCCTGTCACGTGGATCAAAGGATCTGCGGCTTTCCCTCGAGGCTTTCCCTTGAGGCTTTCCCACGAGGCTTTCCCACAGTGCTGTGCCAAGTGCCACCTTGGTGTGAGTCGATCCTCGGCGTGAAAGACGAGCCGGTGAAGGGAAAAGAGGTTCCTCTGGAATGGACAGAGACATCTGGGGGACTTCTGGAATGGTGGCACGACCCTGGAGTTCCTCTCGCCGTTCCTGTTGAGAGGACCTCCTCTTGAGATGCGACGGGAAGGCCCGGAATTCTTTCCCGACTAAGCAGGGAAAGGATCCCTCACCTCGAGCTACGAGGCGGAAACGGGGCTCCTCTGGATGTGGGCGGGACCCTCGTGTTTCCTCTCGAGTGGAGACGGGTATGTCGGGGAACTTCTTCAGTTGCACCAAGGGAGTGAAGGACCCTTTCGACGTTCCAGAGGTGAGGTGTGATTAGCCCCGAGAAGCCTCTGCGGAAATGGGCCTCATCTCGCCTGCAGGGGAGAACCTCCTGGATATTCTCGAGTTGCGGCAGGTCTTCTCGAGTTACGACGGGGACCTCAGGGACCCGCTCTGGTGGCCTCAGGAAGGGCCAGACCCCATGCGAGTTGCTAGGGGCCATCTCGAGATTCCTCTCCCGTCGATGCCGGGGCCTAAGACCTTGTGTGGAGTCGGGGCAAGAACCTGAGGATTCCTCTACAGTGTTGACATGGATTTTGGGGTGCCTCTGAGTCTCCCCAGGCGAGTCAGGCCTCGTCTAGAGTGGGGGCATGCACGTGTGCTTCCCTCCCGAGCTGCAGCAGTAGGGTCACGCCTCCTGTCACGTGGATCAAGGGATCTGTGGCTTTCCCTCTATGCTTTCCCTCGAGGCTTACCCTCGAGGCTTTCCCTCGAGGCTTTCCCACGAGGCTTTCCCACAGGGCTGTGCCAAGTGCCACCTTGGTGTGAGTCGATCCTCGGCGTGAAAGACGAGCCGGTGAAGGAAAAAGAGGTTCCTCTGGAATGGACAGGGACATCTGTGGTACTTTTGGAATGGTGGCACGACCCTGGAGTTCCTCTCGCCGTTCCTGTTGAGAGGACCTCCTCTTGAGATTCGACGGGAACGCCTGGAATTCTTTCCCGAAGAAGCAGGGAAAGGATCCCTCACCTCGAGCTACGAGGCGGAAACGGGGCTCCTATGGATGTGGGCGGGACCCTCGTGTTTCCTCTCGAGTGGAGACGGGTATGTCGGGGAACTTCTTGAGTTGCACCAAGGGAGTGAAGGCCCCTTTCGACGTTCCAGAGGTGAGGTGTGATTAGCCCCGAGAGGCCTCTGCGGAAATGGACCTCATCTCGCCTGCAGGGGAGAACCTCCTGGATATTCTCGAGTTGCGGCAGGTCTTCACGAGTTACGACGGGGACATCAGGGACCCGCTCTGGTGGCCTCAAGAAGGGCGAGTCCCCATGCGAGTTGCTAGGGGCCATCTGGGGATTCCTCTCCCATCAATGCCGGGGCCTAAGACCTTGTGTGGAGTCGGGGCCGGAACCTGAGCATTCCTCTCCAGTGTTGACATGGATCTTGGGGTGCCTCTCAGTCTCCCCAGCGGAGTCAGGCCTCGTCTCGAGTGGGGGCATGCACGTGCGATTCCCTCCCGAGCTGCAGCAGTAGGGTCACGCTTCCTGTCACGTGGATCAAGGGATCTGTGGCTTTCCCTCGAGGCTTTCCCTCGAGGCTTTCCCACGAGGCTTTCCCACAGGGCTGTGCCAAGTGCCACCTTGGTGTGAGTCGATCCTCGGCATGAAAGACGAGCCGGTGAAGGAAAAAGAGGTTCCTGTGGAATGGACTGAGACATCTGGGGGACTCTTGGAATGGTGGCACGACCCTGGAGTTCCTCTCGCCGTTCCTGTTGAGAGGGCCTCCTCTTGAGATGCGACGGGAACGCCGGGAATTCTTTCCCGACGAAGCAGGGAAAGGATCCCTCACCTCGAGCTACGAGGCGGAAACGGGGCTCCTCTGGACGTGGGCGGGACCCTCGTGTTTACTCTCGAGTGGAGACGGGTATGTTTGGGAACTTCTTGAGTTGTACCAAGGGTGGGAAGGAACCTTTCGACGTTGCAGAGGTGAGGTGTGATTAGCCCCGAGAAGCCTCTGCGGAAATGGGCCTCATCTCGCCTGCAGGGGAGAACCTCCTGGACATTCTCGAGTTGCGGCAGGTCTTCTCGAGTTACGACCGGGACCTCAGGGACCCGCTCTGGTGGCCTCAGGAAGGGCCAGTCCCCATGCGAGTTGCTAGGGGCCATCTCGGGATTCCTCTCCCATCGATGCCGGGGCCTAAGACCTTGTGTGGAGTCGGGGCCGGAACCTGAGCATTCCTCTCCAGTGTTGACATGGATCTTTGGGTGCCTCTCAGTCTCCCCAGGGGAGTCAGGCCTCGTCTCGAGTGGGGACATGCACGTGCGATTCCCTCCCGAGCTGCAGCAGTAGGGTCACGCTTCCTGTCATGTGGATCAAAGGATCTGTGGCTTTCCCTCGAGGATTTCCCTTGAGGCTTTCATACGAGGGATTCCCACATGGCTGTGCCAAGTGCGACCTTGGTGTGAGTCGATCCTCAGCGTGAAAGACGAGCCGTTGAAGGGAAAAGAGGTTCCTCTGGAATGGACAGAGACATCTGGGGGACTTCTGGAATGGTGGCACGACCCTGGAGTTCCTCTCGCCGTTCCTGTTGAGAGGGCCTCCTCTTGAGATGCGACGGGAACGCCGGGAATTCTTTCCCGACGAAGCAGGGAAAGGATCCCTCACCTCGAGCTACGAGGCGGAAACGGGGCTCCTCTGGATGTGGGCGGGACCCTCGTGTTTCCTCTCGAGTGGAGACGGGTATGTCGGGGAACTTCTTGAGTTGCACCAAGGGAGTGAAGGACCCTTTCGACGTTCCAGAGGTGAGGTGTGATTAGCCCCGAGAAGCCTCTGCGGAAATGGGCCTCATCTCGCCTGCAGGGGAGAACCTCCTGGATATTCTCAAGTTGCGGCAGGTCTTCTCGAGTTACGACGGGGACCTCAGGGACCCGCTCTGGTGGCCTCAGGAAGGGCCAGTCCCCATGCGAGTTGCTAGGGGCCATCTCGAGATTCCTCTCCCGTCGATGCCGGGGCCTAAGACCTTGTGTGGAGTAGGGGCCAGAACCTGAGGATTCCTCTACAGTGTTGACATGGATTTTGGGGTGCCTCTGAGTCTCCCCAGGCGAGTCAGGCCTCGTCTCGAGTGGGGGCATGCACGTGCGCTTCCCTCCCGAGCTGCAGCAGTAGGGTCACGCCTCCTGTCACGTGGATCAAGGCATCTGTGGCTTTCCCTCGAGGCTTTCCCTCGAGGCTTTCCCTCGAGGCTTTCCCTCGAGGCTTTCCCACGAGGCTTTCCCACAGGGCTGTGCCAAGTGCCACCTTGGTGTGAGTCGATCCTCGGCGTGAAAGACGAGCCGGTGAAGGAAAAAGAGGTTCCTCTGGAATGGACAGGGACATCTGTGGTACTTTTGGAATGGTGGCACGACCCTGGAGTTCCTCTCGCTGTTCCTGTTGAGAGGACCTCCTCTTGAGATGCGACGGGAACGCCTGGAATTCTTTCCCGACGAAGCAGGGAAAGGATCCCTCACCTCGAGCTACGAGGCGGAAACGGGGCTCCTATGGATGTGGGCGGGACCCTCGTGTTTCCTCTCGAGTGGAGACGGGTATGTCGGGGAACTTCTTGAGTTGCACCAAGGGAGTGAAGGCCCCTTTCGACGTTCCAGAGGTGATGTGTGATTAGCCCAAGAGGCCTCTGCGGAAATGGACCTCATCTCGCCTGCAGGGGAGAACCTCCTGGATATTCTCGAGTTGCGGCAGGTCTTCACGAGTTTCGACGGGGACATCAGGGACCCGCTCTGTTGGCCTCAAGAAGGGCCAGTCCCCATGCGAGTTGCTAGCGGCCATCTGGGAATTCCTCTCCCATCGATGCCGGGGCCGAAGACCTTGTGTGGAGTCGGGGCCGGAACCTGAGCATTCCTCTCCAGTGTTGACATGGATCTTCGGGTGCCTCTCAGTCTCCCCAGCGGAGTCAGGCCTCGTCTCGAGTGGGGGCATGCACGTGCGATTCCCTCCCGAGCTGCAGCAGTAGGGTCACGCTTCCTGTCACGTGGATCAAGGGATCTGTGGCTTTCCCTCGAGGCTTTCCGTCGAGGCTTTCCCACGAGGCTTTCCCTCGAGGCTTTCCCACGAGGCTTTCCCACAGGGCTGTGCCAAGTGCCACCTTGGTGTGAGTCGATCCTCGGCGTGAAAGACGAGCCGGTGAAGGGAAAAGAGGTTCCTCTGGAATGGACTGAGACATCAGGGGGACTCTTGGAATGGTGGCACGACCCTGGAGTTCCTCTCGCCGTTCCTGTTGAGAGGGCCTCCTCTTGAGATGCGACGGGAACGCCGGGAATTCTTTCCCGACGAAGCAGGGAAAGGATCCCTCACCTCGAGCTACGAGGCGGAAACGGGGCTCCTCTGGATGTGGGCTGGAACCTCGTGTTTCCTCTCGAGTGGAGACGGGTATGTCGGGGAACTTCTGGAGTTGCACCAAGGGAGTGAAGGACCCTTTCGACGTTCCAGAGGTGAGGTGTGATTAGCCCCGAGAAGCCGCTGCGGAAATGGGCCTCATCTCGCCTGCAGGGGAGAACCTCCTGGATATTCTCGAGTTGCGGCAGGTCTTCTCGAGTTACGACGGGGACCTCAGGGACCCGCTCTGGTGGCCTCAGGAAGGGCCAGTCCCCATGCGAGTTGCTGGGGGCCATCTCGGGATTCCTCTCCAATCTCTGCCGGGGCTTAAGACCTTGTGTGGAGTCGGGGCCGGAACCTGAGCATTCCTCTCCAGTGTTGACATGGATTTTGGGGTGCCTCTGAGTCTCCCCAGGCGAGTCAGGCCTCGTCTCGAGTGGGGGCATGCACGTGCGCTTCCCTCCCGAGCTGCAGCAGTAGGGTCACGCTTCCTGTCACGTGGATCAAGGGATCTGTGGCTTTCCCTCGAGGCTTTCCCTCGAGGCTTTCCCACGAGGCTTTCCCACAGGGCTGTGCCAAGTGCCACCTTGGTGTGAGTCGATCCTCGGCGTGAAAGACGAGCCGGTGAAGGGAAAAGAGATTCCTCTGGAATGGACTGAGACATCTGGGGGACTCTTGGAATGGTGGCACGACCCTGGAGTTCCTCTCGCCGTTCCTGTTGAGAGGGCCTCCTCTTGAGATGCGACGGGAACGCCGGGAATTCTTTCAGGACGAAGCAGGGAAAGGATCCCTCACCTCGAGCTACGAGGCGGAAACGGGGCTCCTCTGGATGTGGGCGGGACCCTCGTGTTTCCTCTCGAGTGGAGAAGGGTATGTCGGGGAACTTCTGGAGTAGCACCAAGCGAGTGAAGGACCCTTTTGACGTTCCAGAGGTGAGGTGTGATTAGCCCCGAGAAGCCTCTGCGGAAATGGGCCTCATCTCGCCTGCAGGGGAGAACCTCCTGGATATTCTCGAGTTGCGGCAGGTCTTCTCGAGTTACGACGGGGACCTCAGGGACCCGCTCTGGTGGCCTCAGGAAGGGCCAGTCCCCATGCGAGTTGCTAGGGGCCATCTCGAGATTCCTCTCCCGTCGATGCCGGGGCCTAAGACCTTGTGTGGAGTCGGGGCCAGAACCTGAGGATTCCTCTTCAGTGTTGACATGGATTTTGGTGTGCCTCTGAGTCTCCCCAGGGGAGTCAGGACTTGTCTCGCGTGGGGGCATGCACGTGCGCTTCCCTCCCGAGCTGCAGCAGTAGGGTCACGCTTCCTGTCACGTGGATAAAGGGATCTGTGGCTTTCCCTCGAGGCTTTCCCTCGAGGCTTTCCCTCGAGACTTTCCCACGAGGCTTTCCCACAGGGCTGTGCCAAGTGCCACCTTGGTGTGAGTCGATCCTCGGCGTGAAAGACGAGCCGGTGAAGGGAAAAGAGGTTCCTCTGGAATGGACTGAGACATCTGGGGGACTCTTGGAATGGTGGCACGACCCTGGAGTTCCTCTCGCCGTTCCTGTTGAGAGGGCCTCCTCTTGAGATGCGACGGGAATGCCGGGAATTCTTTCCCGACGAAGCAGGGAAAGGATCCCTCACCTCGAGCTACGAGGCGGAAACGGGGCTCCTCTGGATGTGCCGGGACCCTCGTGTTTCCTCTCGAGTGGAGACGGGTATGTCGGGGAACTTCTTCAGTTGCACCAAGGGAGTGAAGGACCCTTTCGACGTTCCAGAGGTGAGGTGTGATTAGGCCCGAGAAGCCGCTGCGGAAATGGGCCTCATCTCGCCTGCAGGGGAGAACCTCCTGGATATTCTCGAGTTGCGGCAGGTCTTCTCGAGTTACGACGGGGACCTCAGGGACCCGCTCTGGTGGCCTCAGGAAGGGCCAGTCCCCATGCGAGTTGCTGGGGGCCATCTCGGGATTCCTCTCCAATCTCTGCCGGGGCCTAAGACCTTGTGTGGAGTCGGGGCCGGAACCTGAGCATTCCTCTCCAGTGTTGACATGGATCTTGGGGTTCCTCTCAGTCTCCCCAGGGGAGTCAGGCCTCGTCTCGAGTGGGGACATGCACGTGCGATTCCCTCCCGAGCTGCAGCAGTAGGGTCACGCTTCCTGTCACGTGGATCAAAGGATCTGTGGCTTTCCCTCGAGGATTTCCCTCGAGGCTTTCCCACGAGGCTTTCCCACAGTGCTGTGCCAAGTGCCACCTTGGTGTGAGTCGATCCTCGGCCTGAAAGACGAGCTGGTGAAGGGAAAAGTGGTTCCTCTGGAATGGACAGAGACATCTGGGGGACTTCTGGTATGGTGGCACGACCCTGGAGTTCCTCTCGCCATTTCTCTTGAGAGGACCTCCTCTTGAGAGGTGAGGGGAACGCCCGGAATTCTTTCCCGAGGAAGCAGGGAAAGGATCCCTCACCTCGAGCTACGAGGCGGAAACGGGGCTCCTCTGAATGTGGGCGGGACCCACGTGTTTCCTCTCGAGTGGAGAAGGGTATGTCGGGGAACTTCTTGAGTTGCACCAAGGGTGTGAAGGACCATTTCTACGTTCCATAGGTGAGGTGTGATTAGCCCCGAGAAGCCTCTGCGGAAATGGGCCTCATGTCGCCTGCAGGGGAGAACCTCCTGGATATTCTCGAGTTGCGGCAGGTCTTCTCGAGTTACGAACGGGACCTCAGGGACCCGCTCTGGTGGCCTCAGGAAGGGCCAGTCCCCATGCGAGTTGCTAGGGGCCATCTCGGGATTCCTCTCCATTCGATGCCGGGGCCGAAGACCTTGTGTGGAGTCGGGGCGGGAACCTGAGCATTCCTCTCCAGTGTTAACATGGATCTTGGGGTGCCTCTGAGTCTCCCCAGGGGAGTCAGGCTTCATCTCGTGTGGGGGCATGCACGTGCGCTTTCCTCCCGAGCTGCAGCAGTAGGGTCACGCTTCCTGTCACGTGGATCAAGGGATCTGTGGCTTTCCCTCGAGGCTTTCCCTCGAGGCTTTCCCACGAGGCTTTCCCACAGGGCTGTGCCAAGTGCCACCTTGGTGTGAGTCGATCCTCGGCGTGAAAGACGAGCCGGTGAAGGGAAAAGAGATTCCTCTGGAATGGACTGAGACATCTGGGGGACTCTTGAAATGGTGGCACGACCCTGGAGTTCCTCTCGCCGTTCCTGTTGAGAGGGCCTCCTCTTGAGATGCGACGGGAACGCCGGGAATTCTTTCAGGACGAAGCAGGGAAAGGATCCCTCACCTCGAGCTACGAGGCGGAAACGGGGCTCCTCTGGATGTGGGCGGGATCCTCGTGTTTCCTCTCGAGTGGAGAAGGGTATGTCGGGGAACTTCTTGAGTTGCACCAAGGGAGTGAAGGACCCTTTCGACGTTCCAGAGGTGAGGTGTGATTAGCCCCGAGAAGCCTCTGCGGAAATGGGCCTCATCTCGCCAGCAGGGGAGAACCTCCTGGATATTCTCGAGTTGCGGCAGGTCTTCTCGAGTTACGACGGGGACCTCAGGGACCCGCTCTTGTGGCCTCAGGAAGGGCCAGTCCCCATGCGAGTTGCTAGGGGCCATCTCGAGATTCCTCTCCCGTCGATGCCGGGGCCTAAGACCTTGTGTGGAGTCGGGGCCAGAACCTGAGGATTCCTCTCCAGTGTTGACATGGATTTTGGGGTGCCTCTGAGTCTCCCCAGGGGAGTCAGGCTTCGTCTCGAGTGGGGGCATGCACGTGCGATTCCCTCCCGAGCTGCAGCAGTAGGGTCACGCTTCCTGTCACGTGGATCAAGGGATCTGTGGCTTTCCCTCGAGGCTTTCCATCGAGGCTTTCCCACGAGGCTTTCCCACAGGGCTGTGCCAAGTGCCACCTTGGTGTGAGTCGATCCTCAGCGTGAAAGATGAGCCTGTGAAGGGAAAAGAGGTTCCTCTGGAATGGACAGAGGCATCTGGTTGACTCTTGGAATGGTGGCACGACCCTGGAGTTCCTCTCGCCTTTCCTGTTGAGAGGGCCTCCTCTTGAGATGCGACGGGAACGCCGGGAATTCTTTCCCGACGAAGCAGGAAAAGGATCCCTCACCTCGAGCTAAGAGGCGGAAACGGGACTCCTCTGCATGTGGGCGGGACCCTCGTGTTTACTCTCGAGTGGAGACGGGTATGTCGGGGAACTTCTTGAGTTGTACCAAGGGTGGGAAGGAACCTTTCGACGTCCAAGAGGTGAGGTGTGATTAGCCCCGAGAAGCCTCTGCGGAAATGGGCCTCATCTCGCCTGCAGGGGAGAACCTCCTGGATATTCTCGAGTTGCGGCAGGTCTTCTCGAGATACGACGGGTACCTCAGGGACCCGTTCTGGTGGCCTCAGGAAGGGCCAGTCTCATGCGAGTTGCTAGGGCCATCTCGGGATTCCTCTCCCGTCGATGCCGGGGCCTAAGACCTTGTGCGGAGTCGGGGCCGGAACCTCAGGATTCCTCTCCAGTGTTGACATGGATTTCGGGGTGCCTCTGTGTCTCCCCAGGGGAGTCAGGCCTCGTCTCGTGTGTGGGCATGCACGTGTGCTTCCCTCCCGAGCTGCAGCAGTAGGGTCACGATTCCTGTCACGTGGATCAAGGGATCTGTGGCTTTCCCTCGAGGCTTTCCATCGAGGCTTTCCCACGAGGCTTTCCCACAGGACTATGAGAAGTGCCACCTTGGTGTGAGTCGATCCTCGGCGTGAAAGACGAGCCGGTGAAGGGAAAAGAGGTTCCTCTGGAATGACTGAGACATCTGGGGGACTCTTGGTATGGTGGCACGACCCTGGAGTTCCTCTCGCCGTTCCTGTTGAGAGGGCCTCCTCTTGAGATGCGACGGGAACGCCGGGGAATTCTTTCAGGACGAAGCAGGGAAAGGATCCCTCACCTCGAGCTACGAGGCGGAAACGGGGCTCCTCTGGATGTGGGCGGGACCCTCGTGTTTCCTCTCGAGTGGAGAAGGGTATGTCGGGGAACTTCTTGAGTTGCACCAAGGGTGTGAAGGACCCTTTCGACGTTCCAGAGGTGAGGTGTGATTAGCCCCGAGAAGCCTCTGCGGAAATGGGCCTCATCTCGCCTGCAGGGGAGAACCTCCTGGATATTCTCGAGTTGCGGCAGGTCTTCTCGAGTTACGACGGGTACCTCAGGGACCCGCTCTGCTGGCCTCAGGAAGGGCCAGTCCCCATGCGAGTTGCTAGGGGCCATCTCAGGATTCCTATCCATTCGATGCCGGGGCCGAAGACCTTGTGTGGAGTCGGGGCGGGGAACCTGAGCATTCCTCTCCAGTGTTAACATGGATCTTGGGGTGCCTCTGAGTCTCACCAGGGGAGTCAGGCTTCATCTCGAGTGGGGGCATGCACGTGCGCTTTCCTCCCGAACTGCAGCAGTAGGGTCACGCTTCCTGTCACGTGGATCAAGGGATCTGTGGCTTTCCCTCGAGGCTTTCCCTCGAGGCTTTCCCACGAGGCTTTCCCACAGGGCTGTGCCAAGTGCCACCTTGGTGTGAGTCGATCCTCGGCGTGAAAGACGAGCCGGTGAAGGGAAAAGAGATTCCTCTGGAATGGACTGAGACATCTGGGGGACTCTTGAAATGGTGGCACGACCCTGGAGTTCCTCTCGCCGTTCCTGTTGAGAGGGCCTCCTCTTGAGATGCGACGGGAACGCCGGGAATTCTTTCAGGACGAAGCAGGGAAAGGATCCCTCACCTCGAGCTACGAGGCGGAAACGGGGCTCCTCTGGATGTGGGCGGGACCCTCGTGTTTCCTCTCGAGTGGAGAACGGTATGTCGGGGAACTTCTTGAGTTGCACCAAGGGAGTGAAGGACCCTTTCGACGTTCCAGAGGTGAGGTGTGATTAGCCCCGAGAAGCCTCTGCGGAAATGGGCCTCATCTCGCCAGCAGGGGGAGAACCTCCTGGATATTCTCGAGTTGCGGCAGGTCTTCTCGAGTTTCGACGGGGACCTCAGGGACCCGCTATGGTGGCATCAGGAAGGGCCAGTCCCCATGCGAGTTGCTAGGGGCCATCTCGAGATTCCTCTCCCGTCGATGCCGGGGCCTAAGACCTTGTGTGGAGTCGGGGCCAGAACCTGAGGATTCCTCTCCAGTGTTGACATGGATTTTGGGGTGCCTCTGAGTCTCCCAGGGGAGTCAGGCTTCGTCTCGAGTGGGGGCATGCACGTGCGATTCCCTCCCGAGCTGCAGCAGTAGGGTCACGCTTCCTGTCACGTGGATCAAGGGATCTGTGGCTTTCCCTCGAGGCTTTCCATCGAGGCTTTCCCACGAGGCTTTCCCACAGGGCTGTGCCAAGTGCCACGTTGGTGTGAGTCGATCCTCAGCGTGAAAGATGAGCCGGTGAAGGGAAAAGAGGTTCCTCTGGAATGGACAGAGGCATCTGGTTGACTCTTGGAATGGTGGTACGACCCTGGAGTTCCTCTCGCCTTTCCTGTTGAGAGGGCCTCCTCTTGAGATGCGACGGGAACGCCGGGAATTCTTTCCCGACGAAGCAGGAAAAGGATCCCTCACCTCGAGCTAAGAGGCGGAAACGGGACTCCTCTGCATGTGGGCGGGACCCTCGTGTTTACTCTCGAGTGGAGACGGGTATGTCGGGGAACTTCTTGAGTTGTACCAAGGGTGGGAAGGAACCTTTCGACGTCCAAGAGGTGAGGTGTGATTAGCCCCGAGAAGCCTCTGCGGAAATGGGCCTCATCTCGCCTGCAGGGGAGAACCTCCTGGATATTCCCGAGTTGCGGCAGGTCTTCTCGAGTTACGACGGGTACCTCAGGGACCCGTTCTGGTGGCCTCAGGAAGGGCCAGTCTCATGCGAGTTGCTAGGGCCATCTCGGGATTCCTCTCCCGTCGATGCCGGGGCCTAAGACCTTGTGCGGAGTCGGGGCCGGAACCTCAGGATTCCTCTCCAGTGTTGACATGGATTTCGGGGTGCCTCTGAGTCTCCCCAGGGGAGTCAGGCCTCGTCTCGTGTGTGGGCATGCACGTGTGCTTCCCTCCCGAGCTGCAGCAGTAGGGTCACGATTCCTGTCACGTGGATCAAGGGATCTGTGGCTTTCCCTCGAGGCTTTCCATCGAGGCTTTCCCACGAGGCTTTCCACAGGACTATGAGAAGTGCCACCTTGGTGTGAGTCGATCCTCGGCGTGAAAGACGAGCCGGTGAAGGGAAAAGAGGTTCCTCTGGAATGGACTGAGACATCTGGGGGACTCTTGGTATGGTGGCACGACCCTGGAGTTCCTCTCGCCGTTCCTGTTGAGAGGGCCTCCTCTTGAGATGCGACGGGAACGCCGGGTATTCTTTCAGGACGAAGCAGGGAAAGGATGCCTCACCTCGAGCTACGAGGCGGAAACGGGGCTCCTCTGGATGTGGGCGGGACCCTCGTGTTTCCTCTCGAGTGGAGAAGGGTATGTCGGGGAACTTCTTGAGTTGCACCAAGGGTGTGAAGGACCCTTTCGACGTTCCAGAGGTGAGGTGTGATTAGCCCCGAGAAGCCTCTGCGGAAATGGGCCTCATCTCGCCTGCAGGGGAGAACCTCCTGGATATTCTCGAGTTGCGGCAGGTCTTCTCGAGTTACGACGGGTACCTCAGGGACCCGCTCTGCTGGCCTCAGGAAGGGCCAGTCCCCATGCGAGTTGCTAGGGGCCATCTCGGGATTCCTCTCCATTCGATGCCGGGGCCGAAGACCTTGTGTGGAGTCGGGGCGGGAACCTGAGCATTCCTCTCCAGTGTTAACATGGATCTTGTGGTGCCTCTGAGTCTCACCAGGGGAGTCAGGCTTCATCTCGAGTGGGGGCATGCACGTGCGCTTTCCTCCCGAACTGCAGCAGTAGGGTCACGCTTCCTGTCACGTGGATCAAGGGATCTGTGGCTTTCCCTCGAGGCTTTCCCTCGAGGCTTTCCCACGAGGCTTTCCCACAGGGCTGTGCCAAGTGCCACCTTGGTGTGAGTCGATCCTCGGCGTGAAAGACGAGCCGGTGAAGGGAAAAGAGATTCCTCTGGAATGGACTGAGACATCTGGGGGACTCTTGAAATGGTGGCACGACCCTGGAGTTCCTCTCGCCGTTCCTGTTGAGAGGGCCTCCTCTTGAAATGCGACGGGAACGCCGGGAATTCTTTCAGGACGAAGCAGGGAAAGGATCCCTCACCTCGAGCTACGAGGCGGAAACGGGGCTCCTCTGGATGTGGGCGGGACCCTCGTGTTTCCTCTCGAGTGGAGAAGGGTATGTCGGGGAACTTCTTGAGTTGCACCAAGGGAGTGAAGGACCCTTTCGACGTTCCAGAGGTGAGGTGTGATTAGCCCCGAGAAGCCTCTGCGGAAATGGGCCTCATCTCGCCAGCAGGGGAGAACCTCCTGGATATTCTCGAGTTGCGGCAGGTCTTCTCGAGTTTCGACGGGGACCTCAGGGACCCGCTATGGTGGCATCAGGAAGGGCCAGTCCCCATGCGAGTTGCTAGGGGCCATCTCGAGATTCCTCTCCCGTCGATGCCAGGGCCTAAGACCTTGTGTGGAGTCGGGGCCAGAACCTGAGGATTCCTCTCCAGTGTTGACTTGGATTTTGGGGTGCCTCTGAGTCTCCCCAGGGGAGTCAGGCTTCGTCTCGAGTGGGGGCATGCACGTGCGATTCCCTCCCGAGCTGCAGCAGTAGGGTCACGCTTCCTGTCACGTGGATCAAGGGATCTGTGGCTTTCCCTCGAGGCTTTCCATCGAGGCTTTCCCACGAGGCTTTCCCACAGGGCTGTGCCAAGTGCCACCTTGGTGTGAGTCGATCCTCAGCGTGAAAGATGAGCCGGTGAAGGGAAAAGAGGTTCCTCTGGAATGGACAGAGGCATCTGGTTGACTCTTGGAATGGTGGCACTACCCTGGAGTTCCTCTCGCCTTTCCTGTTGAGAGGGCCTCCTCTTGAGATGCGACGGGAACGCCGGGAATTCTTTCCCGACGAAGCAGGAAAAGGATCCCTCACCTCGAGCTAAGAGGCGGAAACGGGACTCCTCTGGATGTGGGCGGGACCCTCGTGTTTACTCTCGATTGGAGACGGGTATGTCGGGGAACTTCTTGAGTTGTACCAAGGGTGGGAAGGAACCTTTCGACGTCCAAGAGGTGAGGTGTGATTAGCCCCGAGAAGCCTCTGCGGAAATGGGCCTCATCTCGCCTGCAGGGGAGAACCTCCTGGATATTCTCGAGTTGCGGCAGGTCTTCACGAGTTACGACGGGGACATCAGGGACCCGCTCTGGTGGCCTCAAGAAGGGCGAGTCCCCATGCGAGTTGCTAGGGGCCATCTGGGGATTCCTCTCCCATCAATGCCGGGGCCTAAGACCTTGTGTGGAGTCGGGGCCGGAACCTGAGCATTCCTCTCCAGTGTTGACATGGATCTTGGGGTGCCTCTCAGTCTCCCCAGCGGAGTCAGGCCTCGTCTCGAGTGGGGGCATGCACGTGCGATTCCCTCCCGAGCTGCAGCAGTAGGGTCACGCTTCCTGTCACGTGGATCAAGGGATCTGTGGCTTTCCCTCGAGGCTTTCCCTCGAGGCTTTCCCACGAGGCTTTCCCACAGGGCTGTGCCAAGTGCCACCTTGGTGTGAGTCGATCCTCGGCATGAAAGACGAGCCGGTGAAGGAAAAAGAGGTTCCTGTGGAATGGACTGAGACATCTGGGGGACTCTTGGAATGGTGGCACGACCCTGGAGTTCCTCTCGCCGTTCCTGTTGAGAGGGCCTCCTCTTGAGATGCGACGGGAACGCCGGGAATTCTTTCCCGACGAAGCAGGGAAAGGATCCCTCACCTCGAGCTACGAGGCGGAAACGGGGCTCCTCTGGACGTGGGCGGGACCCTCGTGTTTACTCTCGAGTGGAGACGGGTATGTTTGGGAACTTCTTGAGTTGTACCAAGGGTGGGAAGGAACCTTTCGACGTTGCAGAGGTGAGGTGTGATTAGCCCCGAGAAGCCTCTGCGGAAATGGGCCTCATCTCGCCTGCAGGGGAGAACCTCCTGGACATTCTCGAGTTGCGGCAGGTCTTCTCGAGTTACGACCGGGACCTCAGGGACCCGCTCTGGTGGCCTCAGGAAGGGCCAGTCCCCATGCGAGTTGCTAGGGGCCATCTCGGGATTCCTCTCCCATCGATGCCGGGGCCTAAGACCTTGTGTGGAGTCGGGGCCGGAACCTGAGCATTCCTCTCCAGTGTTGACATGGATCTTTGGGTGCCTCTCAGTCTCCCCAGGGGAGTCAGGCCTCGTCTCGAGTGGGGACATGCACGTGCGATTCCCTCCCGAGCTGCAGCAGTAGGGTCACGCTTCCTGTCATGTGGATCAAAGGATCTGTGGCTTTCCCTCGAGGATTTCCCTTGAGGCTTTCATACGAGGGATTCCCACATGGCTGTGCCAAGTGCGACCTTGGTGTGAGTCGATCCTCAGCGTGAAAGACGAGCCGTTGAAGGGAAAAGAGGTTCCTCTGGAATGGACAGAGACATCTGGGGGACTTCTGGAATGGTGGCACGACCCTGGAGTTCCTCTCGCCGTTCCTGTTGAGAGGGCCTCCTCTTGAGATGCGACGGGAACGCCGGGAATTCTTTCCCGACGAAGCAGGGAAAGGATCCCTCACCTCGAGCTACGAGGCGGAAACGGGGCTCCTCTGGATGTGGGCGGGACCCTCGTGTTTCCTCTCGAGTGGAGACGGGTATGTCGGGGAACTTCTTGAGTTGCACCAAGGGAGTGAAGGACCCTTTCGACGTTCCAGAGGTGAGGTGTGATTAGCCCCGAGAAGCCTCTGCGGAAATGGGCCTCATCTCGCCTGCAGGGGAGAACCTCCTGGATATTCTCAAGTTGCGGCAGGTCTTCTCGAGTTACGACGGGGACCTCAGGGACCCGCTCTGGTGGCCTCAGGAAGGGCCAGTCCCCATGCGAGTTGCTAGGGGCCATCTCGAGATTCCTCTCCCGTCGATGCCGGGGCCTAAGACCTTGTGTGGAGTAGGGGCCAGAACCTGAGGATTCCTCTACAGTGTTGACATGGATTTTGGGGTGCCTCTGAGTCTCCCCAGGCGAGTCAGGCCTCGTCTCGAGTGGGGGCATGCACGTGCGCTTCCCTCCCGAGCTGCAGCAGTAGGGTCACGCCTCCTGTCACGTGGATCAAGGCATCTGTGGCTTTCCCTCGAGGCTTTCCCTCGAGGCTTTCCCTCGAGGCTTTCCCTCGAGGCTTTCCCACGAGGCTTTCCCACAGGGCTGTGCCAAGTGCCACCTTGGTGTGAGTCGATCCTCGGCGTGAAAGACGAGCCGGTGAAGGAAAAAGAGGTTCCTCTGGAATGGACAGGGACATCTGTGGTACTTTTGGAATGGTGGCACGACCCTGGAGTTCCTCTCGCTGTTCCTGTTGAGAGGACCTCCTCTTGAGATGCGACGGGAACGCCTGGAATTCTTTCCCGACGAAGCAGGGAAAGGATCCCTCACCTCGAGCTACGAGGCGGAAACGGGGCTCCTATGGATGTGGGCGGGACCCTCGTGTTTCCTCTCGAGTGGAGACGGGTATGTCGGGGAACTTCTTGAGTTGCACCAAGGGCGTGAAGGCCCCTTTCGACGTTCCAGAGGTGATGTGTGATTAGCCCAAGAGGCCTCTGCGGAAATGGACCTCATCTCGCCTGCAGGGGAGAACCTCCTGGATATTCTCGAGTTGCGGCAGGTCTTCACGAGTTTCGACGGGGACATCAGGGACCCGCTCTGTTGGCCTCAAGAAGGGCCAGTCCCCATGCGAGTTGCTAGCGGCCATCTGGGAATTCCTCTCCCATCGATGCCGGGGCCGAAGACCTTGTGTGGAGTCGGGGCCGGAACCTGAGCATTCCTCTCCAGTGTTGACATGGATCTTCGGGTGCCTCTCAGTCTCCCCAGCGGAGTCAGGCCTCGTCTCGAGTGGGGGCATGCACGTGCGATTCCCTCCCGAGCTGCAGCAGTAGGGTCACGCTTCCTGTCACGTGGATCAAGGGATCTGTGGCTTTCCCTCGAGGCTTTCCGTCGAGGCTTTCCCACGAGGCTTTCCCTCGAGGCTTTCCCACGAGGCTTTCCCACAGGGCTGTGCCAAGTGCCACCTTGGTGTGAGTCGATCCTCGGCGTGAAAGACGAGCCGGTGAAGGGAAAAGAGGTTCCTCTGGAATGGACTGAGACATCAGGGGGACTCTTGGAATGGTGGCACGACCCTGGAGTTCCTCTCGCCGTTCCTGTTGAGAGGGCCTCCTCTTGAGATGCGACGGGAACGCCGGGAATTCTTTCCCGACGAAGCAGGGAAAGGATCCCTCACCTCGAGCTACGAGGCGGAAACGGGGCTCCTCTGGATGTGGGCTGGAACCTCGTGTTTCCTCTCGAGTGGAGACGGGTATGTCGGGGAACTTCTGGAGTTGCACCAAGGGAGTGAAGGACCCTTTCGACGTTCCAGAGGTGAGGTGTGATTAGCCCCGAGAAGCCGCTGCGGAAATGGGCCTCATCTCGCCTGCAGGGGAGAACCTCCTGGATATTCTCGAGTTGCGGCAGGTCTTCTCGAGTTACGACGGGGACCTCAGGGACCCGCTCTGGTGGCCTCAGGAAGGGCCAGTCCCCATGCGAGTTGCTGGGGGCCATCTCGGGATTCCTCTCCAATCTCTGCCGGGGCTTAAGACCTTGTGTGGAGTCGGGGCCGGAACCTGAGCATTCCTCTCCAGTGTTGACATGGATTTTGGGGTGCCTCTGAGTCTCCCCAGGCGAGTCAGGCCTCGTCTCGAGTGGGGGCATGCACGTGCGCTTCCCTCCCGAGCTGCAGCAGTAGGGTCACGCTTCCTGTCACGTGGATCAAGGGATCTGTGGCTTTCCCTCGAGGCTTTCCCTCGAGGCTTTCCCACGAGGCTTTCCCACAGGGCTGTGCCAAGTGCCACCTTGGTGTGAGTCGATCCTCGGCGTGAAAGACGAGCCGGTGAAGGGAAAAGAGATTCCTCTGGAATGGACTGAGACATCTGGGGGACTCTTGGAATGGTGGCACGACCCTGGAGTTCCTCTCGCCGTTCCTGTTGAGAGGGCCTCCTCTTGAGATGCGACGGGAACGCCGGGAATTCTTTCAGGACGAAGCAGGGAAAGGATCCCTCACCTCGAGCTACGAGGCGGAAACGGGGCTCCTCTGGATGTGGGCGGGACCCTCGTGTTTCCTCTCGAGTGGAGAAGGGTATGTCGGGGAACTTCTGGAGTAGCACCAAGCGAGTGAAGGACCCTTTTGACGTTCCAGAGGTGAGGTGTGATTAGCCCCGAGAAGCCTCTGCGGAAATGGGCCTCATCTCGCCTGCAGGGGAGAACCTCCTGGATATTCTCGAGTTGCGGCAGGTCTTCTCGAGTTACGACGGGGACCTCAGGGACCCGCTCTGGTGGCCTCAGGAAGGGCCAGTCCCCATGCGAGTTGCTAGGGGCCATCTCGAGATTCCTCTCCCGTCGATGCCGGGGCCTAAGACCTTGTGTGGAGTCGGGGCCAGAACCTGAGGATTCCTCTTCAGTGTTGACATGGATTTTGGTGTGCCTCTGAGTCTCCCCAGGGGAGTCAGGACTTGTCTCGCGTGGGGGCATGCACGTGCGCTTCCCTCCCGAGCTGCAGCAGTAGGGTCACGCTTCCTGTCACGTGGATAAAGGGATCTGTGGCTTTCCCTCGAGGCTTTCCCTCGAGGCTTTCCCTCGAGACTTTCCCACGAGGCTTTCCCACAGGGCTGTGCCAAGTGCCACCTTGGTGTGAGTCGATCCTCGGCGTGAAAGACGAGCCGGTGAAGGGAAAAGAGGTTCCTCTGGAATGGACTGAGACATCTGGGGGACTCTTGGAATGGTGGCACGACCCTGGAGTTCCTCTCGCCGTTCCTGTTGAGAGGGCCTCCTCTTGAGATGCGACGGGAATGCCGGGAATTCTTTCCCGACGAAGCAGGGAAAGGATCCCTCACCTCGAGCTACGAGGCGGAAACGGGGCTCCTCTGGATGTGCCGGGACCCTCGTGTTTCCTCTCGAGTGGAGACGGGTATGTCGGGGAACTTCTTCAGTTGCACCAAGGGAGTGAAGGACCCTTTCGACGTTCCAGAGGTGAGGTGTGATTAGGCCCGAGAAGCCGCTGCGGAAATGGGCCTCATCTCGCCTGCAGGGGAGAACCTCCTGGATATTCTCGAGTTGCGGCAGGTCTTCTCGAGTTACGACGGGGACCTCAGGGACCCGCTCTGGTGGCCTCAGGAAGGGCCAGTCCCCATGCGAGTTGCTGGGGGCCATCTCGGGATTCCTCTCCAATCTCTGCCGGGGCCTAAGACCTTGTGTGGAGTCGGGGCCGGAACCTGAGCATTCCTCTCCAGTGTTGACATGGATCTTGGGGTTCCTCTCAGTCTCCCCAGGGGAGTCAGGCCTCGTCTCGAGTGGGGACATGCACGTGCGATTCCCTCCCGAGCTGCAGCAGTAGGGTCACGCTTCCTGTCACGTGGATCAAAGGATCTGTGGCTTTCCCTCGAGGATTTCCCTCGAGGCTTTCCCACGAGGCTTTCCCACAGTGCTGTGCCAAGTGCCACCTTGGTGTGAGTCGATCCTCGGCCTGAAAGACGAGCTGGTGAAGGGAAAAGTGGTTCCTCTGGAATGGACAGAGACATCTGGGGGACTTCTGGTATGGTGGCACGACCCTGGAGTTCCTCTCGCCATTTCTCTTGAGAGGACCTCCTCTTGAGAGGTGAGGGGAACGCCCGGAATTCTTTCCCGAGGAAGCAGGGAAAGGATCCCTCACCTCGAGCTACGAGGCGGAAACGGGGCTCCTCTGAATGTGGGCGGGACCCACGTGTTTCCTCTCGAGTGGAGAAGGGTATGTCGGGGAACTTCTTGAGTTGCACCAAGGGTGTGAAGGACCATTTCTACGTTCCATAGGTGAGGTGTGATTAGCCCCGAGAAGCCTCTGCGGAAATGGGCCTCATGTCGCCTGCAGGGGAGAACCTCCTGGATATTCTCGAGTTGCGGCAGGTCTTCTCGAGTTACGAACGGGACCTCAGGGACCCGCTCTGGTGGCCTCAGGAAGGGCCAGTCCCCATGCGAGTTGCTAGGGGCCATCTCGGGATTCCTCTCCATTCGATGCCGGGGCCGAAGACCTTGTGTGGAGTCGGGGCGGGAACCTGAGCATTCCTCTCCAGTGTTAACATGGATCTTGGGGTGCCTCTGAGTCTCCCCAGGGGAGTCAGGCTTCATCTCGTGTGGGGGCATGCACGTGCGCTTTCCTCCCGAGCTGCAGCAGTAGGGTCACGCTTCCTGTCACGTGGATCAAGGGATCTGTGGCTTTCCCTCGAGGCTTTCCCTCGAGGCTTTCCCACGAGGCTTTCCCACAGGGCTGTGCCAAGTGCCACCTTGGTGTGAGTCGATCCTCGGCGTGAAAGACGAGCCGGTGAAGGGAAAAGAGATTCCTCTGGAATGGACTGAGACATCTGGGGGACTCTTGAAATGGTGGCACGACCCTGGAGTTCCTCTCGCCGTTCCTGTTGAGAGGGCCTCCTCTTGAGATGCGACGGGAACGCCGGGAATTCTTTCAGGACGAAGCAGGGAAAGGATCCCTCACCTCGAGCTACGAGGCGGAAACGGGGCTCCTCTGGATGTGGGCGGGATCCTCGTGTTTCCTCTCGAGTGGAGAAGGGTATGTCGGGGAACTTCTTGAGTTGCACCAAGGGAGTGAAGGACCCTTTCGACGTTCCAGAGGTGAGGTGTGATTAGCCCCGAGAAGCCTCTGCGGAAATGGGCCTCATCTCGCCAGCAGGGGAGAACCTCCTGGATATTCTCGAGTTGCGGCAGGTCTTCTCGAGTTACGACGGGGACCTCAGGGACCCGCTCTTGTGGCCTCAGGAAGGGCCAGTCCCCATGCGAGTTGCTAGGGGCCATCTCGAGATTCCTCTCCCGTCGATGCCGGGGCCTAAGACCTTGTGTGGAGTCGGGGCCAGAACCTGAGGATTCCTCTCCAGTGTTGACATGGATTTTGGGGTGCCTCTGAGTCTCCCCAGGGGAGTCAGGCTTCGTCTCGAGTGGGGGCATGCACGTGCGATTCCCTCCCGAGCTGCAGCAGTAGGGTCACGCTTCCTGTCACGTGGATCAAGGGATCTGTGGCTTTCCCTCGAGGCTTTCCATCGAGGCTTTCCCACGAGGCTTTCCCACAGGGCTGTGCCAAGTGCCACCTTGGTGTGAGTCGATCCTCAGCGTGAAAGATGAGCCTGTGAAGGGAAAAGAGGTTCCTCTGGAATGGACAGAGGCATCTGGTTGACTCTTGGAATGGTGGCACGACCCTGGAGTTCCTCTCGCCTTTCCTGTTGAGAGGGCCTCCTCTTGAGATGCGACGGGAACGCCGGGAATTCTTTCCCGACGAAGCAGGAAAAGGATCCCTCACCTCGAGCTAAGAGGCGGAAACGGGACTCCTCTGCATGTGGGCGGGACCCTCGTGTTTACTCTCGAGTGGAGACGGGTATGTCGGGGAACTTCTTGAGTTGTACCAAGGGTGGGAAGGAACCTTTCGACGTCCAAGAGGTGAGGTGTGATTAGCCCCGAGAAGCCTCTGCGGAAATGGGCCTCATCTCGCCTGCAGGGGAGAACCTCCTGGATATTCTCGAGTTGCGGCAGGTCTTCTCGAGATACGACGGGTACCTCAGGGACCCGTTCTGGTGGCCTCAGGAAGGGCCAGTCTCATGCGAGTTGCTAGGGCCATCTCGGGATTCCTCTCCCGTCGATGCCGGGGCCTAAGACCTTGTGCGGAGTCGGGGCCGGAACCTCAGGATTCCTCTCCAGTGTTGACATGGATTTCGGGGTGCCTCTGTGTCTCCCCAGGGGAGTCAGGCCTCGTCTCGTGTGTGGGCATGCACGTGTGCTTCCCTCCCGAGCTGCAGCAGTAGGGTCACGATTCCTGTCACGTGGATCAAGGGATCTGTGGCTTTCCCTCGAGGCTTTCCATCGAGGCTTTCCCACGAGGCTTTCCCACAGGACTATGAGAAGTGCCACCTTGGTGTGAGTCGATCCTCGGCGTGAAAGACGAGCCGGTGAAGGGAAAAGAGGTTCCTCTGGAATGGACTGAGACATCTGGGGGACTCTTGGTATGGTGGCACGACCCTGGAGTTCCTCTCGCCGTTCCTGTTGAGAGGGCCTCCTCTTGAGATGCGACGGGAACGCCGGGAATTCTTTCAGGACGAAGCAGGGAAAGGATCCCTCACCTCGAGCTACGAGGCGGAAACGGGGCTCCTCTGGATGTGGGCGGGACCCTCGTGTTTCCTCTCGAGTGGAGAAGGGTATGTCGGGGAACTTCTTGAGTTGCACCAAGGGTGTGAAGGACCCTTTCGACGTTCCAGAGGTGAGGTGTGATTAGCCCCGAGAAGCCTCTGCGGAAATGGGCCTCATCTCGCCTGCAGGGGAGAACCTCCTGGATATTCTCGAGTTGCGGCAGGTCTTCTCGAGTTACGACGGGTACCTCAGGGACCCGCTCTGCTGGCCTCAGGAAGGGCCAGTCCCCATGCGAGTTGCTAGGGGCCATCTCAGGATTCCTATCCATTCGATGCCGGGGCCGAAGACCTTGTGTGGAGTCGGGGCGGGAACCTGAGCATTCCTCTCCAGTGTTAACATGGATCTTGGGGTGCCTCTGAGTCTCACCAGGGGAGTCAGGCTTCATCTCGAGTGGGGGCATGCACGTGCGCTTTCCTCCCGAACTGCAGCAGTAGGGTCACGCTTCCTGTCACGTGGATCAAGGGATCTGTGGCTTTCCCTCGAGGCTTTCCCTCGAGGCTTTCCCACGAGGCTTTCCCACAGGGCTGTGCCAAGTGCCACCTTGGTGTGAGTCGATCCTCGGCGTGAAAGACGAGCCGGTGAAGGGAAAAGAGATTCCTCTGGAATGGACTGAGACATCTGGGGGACTCTTGAAATGGTGGCACGACCCTGGAGTTCCTCTCGCCGTTCCTGTTGAGAGGGCCTCCTCTTGAGATGCGACGGGAACGCCGGGAATTCTTTCAGGACGAAGCAGGGAAAGGATCCCTCACCTCGAGCTACGAGGCGGAAACGGGGCTCCTCTGGATGTGGGCGGGACCCTCGTGTTTCCTCTCGAGTGGAGAACGGTATGTCGGGGAACTTCTTGAGTTGCACCAAGGGAGTGAAGGACCCTTTCGACGTTCCAGAGGTGAGGTGTGATTAGCCCCGAGAAGCCTCTGCGGAAATGGGCCTCATCTCGCCAGCAGGGGAGAACCTCCTGGATATTCTCGAGTTGCGGCAGGTCTTCTCGAGTTTCGACGGGGACCTCAGGGACCCGCTATGGTGGCATCAGGAAGGGCCAGTCCCCATGCGAGTTGCTAGGGGCCATCTCGAGATTCCTCTCCCGTCGATGCCGGGGCCTAAGACCTTGTGTGGAGTCGGGGCCAGAACCTGAGGATTCCTCTCCAGTGTTGACATGGATTTTGGGGTGCCTCTGAGTCTCCCCAGGGGAGTCAGGCTTCGTCTCGAGTGGGGGCATGCACGTGCGATTCCCTCCCGAGCTGCAGCAGTAGGGTCACGCTTCCTGTCACGTGGATCAAGGGATCTGTGGCTTTCCCTCGAGGCTTTCCATCGAGGCTTTCCCACGAGGCTTTCCCACAGGGCTGTGCCAAGTGCCACGTTGGTGTGAGTCGATCCTCAGCGTGAAAGATGAGCCGGTGAAGGGAAAAGAGGTTCCTCTGGAATGGACAGAGGCATCTGGTTGACTCTTGGAATGGTGGCACGACCCTGGAGTTCCTCTCGCCTTTCCTGTTGAGAGGGCCTCCTCTTGAGATGCGACGGGAACGCCGGGAATTCTTTCCCGACGAAGCAGGAAAAGGATCCCTCACCTCGAGCTAAGAGGCGGAAACGGGACTCCTCTGCATGTGGGCGGGACCCTCGTGTTTACTCTCGAGTGGAGACGGGTATGTCGGGGAACTTCTTGAGTTGTACCAAGGGTGGGAAGGAACCTTTCGACGTCCAAGAGGTGAGGTGTGATTAGCCCCGAGAAGCCTCTGCGGAAATGGGCCTCATCTCGCCTGCAGGGGAGAACCTCCTGGATATTCCCGAGTTGCGGCAGGTCTTCTCGAGTTACGACGGGTACCTCAGGGACCCGTTCTGGTGGCCTCAGGAAGGGCCAGTCTCATGCGAGTTGCTAGGGCCATCTCGGGATTCCTCTCCCGTCGATGCCGGGGCCTAAGACCTTGTGCGGAGTCGGGGCCGGAACCTCAGGATTCCTCTCCAGTGTTGACATGGATTTCGGGGTGCCTCTGAGTCTCCCCAGGGGAGTCAGGCCTCGTCTCGTGTGTGGGCATGCACGTGTGCTTCCCTCCCGAGCTGCAGCAGTAGGGTCACGATTCCTGTCACGTGGATCAAGGGATCTGTGGCTTTCCCTCGAGGCTTTCCATCGAGGCTTTCCCACGAGGCTTTCCCACAGGACTATGAGAAGTGCCACCTTGGTGTGAGTCGATCCTCGGCGTGAAAGACGAGCCGGTGAAGGGAAAAGAGGTTCCTCTGGAATGGACTGAGACATCTGGGGGACTCTTGGTATGGTGGCACGACCCTGGAGTTCCTCTCGCCGTTCCTGTTGAGAGGGCCTCCTCTTGAGATGCGACGGGAACGCCGGGTATTCTTTCAGGACGAAGCAGGGAAAGGATGCCTCACCTCGAGCTACGAGGCGGAAACGGGGCTCCTCTGGATGTGGGCGGGACCCTCGTGTTTCCTCTCGAGTGGAGAAGGGTATGTCGGGGAACTTCTTGAGTTGCACCAAGGGTGTGAAGGACCCTTTCGACGTTCCAGAGGTGAGGTGTGATTAGCCCCCGAGAAGCCTCTGCGGAAATGGGCCTCATCTCGCCTGCAGGGGAGAACCTCCTGGATATTCTCGAGTTGCGGCAGGTCTTCTCGAGTTACGACGGGTACCTCAGGGACCCGCTCTGCTGGCCTCAGGAAGGGCCAGTCCCCATGCGAGTTGCTAGGGGCCATCTCGGGATTCCTCTCCATTCGATGCCGGGGCCGAAGACCTTGTGTGGAGTCGGGGGCGGGAACCTGAGCATTCCTCTCCAGTGTTAACATGGATCTTGTGGTGCCTCTGAGTCTCACCAGGGGAGTCAGGCTTCATCTCGAGTGGGGGCATGCACGTGCGCTTTCCTCCCGAACTGCAGCAGTAGGGTCACGCTTCCTGTCACGTGGATCAAGGGATCTGTGGCTTTCCCTCGAGGCTTTCCCTCGAGGCTTT